>NW_027882830.1:0-245 GCF_054177405.1 Leptonychotes weddellii | reverse complement strand
TAGCCTGTCTACACTGGTCTTGAATCACATGGTATGTGAATGGGTTGGGTTGTTTAAATGTCTAGGGTAGGTCAACACTCTCTACCAGTGGGTGAGTTTGGAGCTCCTCTCCTGTCCCCAAATCCAAGATGCAGCTTGTCTGACAGGAGCTTCTGTACACCATCCAACCATGGGGATGCCATCTTTCTCTCCCCTCGCTGGGGCTGGGTTTCTGTGAGCATGAAGGTGAAGGGAGCAATGGAACA
>NW_027882829.1:0-245 GCF_054177405.1 Leptonychotes weddellii | reverse complement strand
CATGCTTTGCATGATGTATCAGTTTACCAGGGCTGCTATAATGAAGGACCACAAGCCGGGCAACTCAAACGACGCAGCGTCTCCCAGTTTCTGGAGGATAGAAGTTCAAGATCAAGGTGTCTGAGCGTAGGTTTCCTCTGAGGGCTGAGAGGGGAAATCTTTCTGTGACTCCATCCTACTTTCTGGTGGTTTTTTGACAGTCTGTGGTGTTCTCTGACTGACTCGTAGATCTCTGCTTTCATCTT
>NW_027882828.1:0-245 GCF_054177405.1 Leptonychotes weddellii | reverse complement strand
CCCCTCTCTCGCTGTGTCTCTCTCTGTCAAATAAATAAATAAAATCTTTTTTAAAAAATTAAATAAATAAATAAATAATAAAAACGGTTAAGATGATACATGTCATGTATATTTTACCACAATTTTAAAAATTGAAAAAAATTCAAAGGTTATTCAGAATATCAAAGCTACTTTACAGGAATTTTCTTTTTTTTTTTTTAAAGATTTTATTTATTTATTTGAGAGAGAGAGAATGAGAGAGAGAG
>NW_027882827.1:0-245 GCF_054177405.1 Leptonychotes weddellii | reverse complement strand
TTTTTAAGATTTATTTATTTATTTTAGAGAGAGAAAGAGACCGCGTGTGTGCGAGCAGGGGGAGGGGCAGAGGAGAGAGAGAGACTCCCCACTGAGCATGGAGCCCAACATGGGGCTTGATCTTACGACCCTCAAGACCTGAGCTGAAATCAAGAGTTGGACACTCAACCGAATGAGCCACCCAGGCATCCCCGCCCAGAACTTTTGTCTTTCAATATGTTGTGTGAAAAACTGATCCACCTTCC
>NW_027882826.1:0-1667 GCF_054177405.1 Leptonychotes weddellii | reverse complement strand
TCCTTAATTTCTCTTTCTTCTGTCTTGTTGTTGGTGTATAGGAATGCCACTGACTTCTGTGCATTGATTTTATATCCTGCCACTTTACTGAATTCCTGTATGAGTTCTAGCAGTTTTGGGGTGGAGTCTTTTGGGTTTTCCACATAAAGTATCATATCATCTGCAAAGACCACTTTGCAGTCAAACTGCAAAGTTTGACTTCTTCTTGCCGATCCAGATGGCTTTTATTTCTTTTTGTTGTCTGATTGCTGTGACTAGGACTTCTAATACTATGTTGAAGAGCAGTGGTGTTAGTGGACATCCCTGCTGTGTTCCTGACCTTAGTGGGAAAGCTCTCAGTTTTTCCCCATTGAGAATGATATTCGCTGTGCGTGTTTCATATATGGCTTTTATGATATTGAGGTATGTACCCTCTATCCCTATACTCTGAAGAGTTTTGATCAAAAAAGGATGCTGTACTTTGTCAGATGTTTTTTCTGCATCTATTGAGAGGATCGTACGGTTCTTGTTCTTTCTTTGATTAATGTATTGTATCACATTGGTTGATTTGTGGATGTTGAACCAACCTTGCAGCCCAGGAATAAATCCCACTTAGTCATGGTGAATAATCCTTTTAAATGCACTGTTGGATCCTCTTGGCTAGTATTTTGGTGAGAATTTTTGCATCCATGTTCATCAGGGATATTGGATATTCTCCTTTTTGATGGGGTCTTTGTTTGGTTTGGGGATCAAGGTAATGGTGACCTAATAAAACGCGTTTGGAAGTTTTCCTTCCATTTCTATTTTTTGGAACAGTTTCAGAAGAATAGGTATTAATTCTTCTTTAAATGTTTATAGAATTCCCCTGGGAAGCCATCTGGCCCTGGGCTCTTGTTTGTTGGGAGATTTTTGATGACTGCTTCAATTTCCTTAGTGGTTATACATCTGTTCAGGTTTTCTATTTCTTCCTGGTTCAGTTTTGGTAGTTTATACATCTCTAGGAATGCATCTATTTCTTCCAGATTACCTAATTTGCTGGCATATAGTTGCTCATAATATGTTCTTATAATGTTTGTATTTCTTTAGTGTTGGTTGTGATCTCTCCTCTTCCATTCATGATTTTATTTATTTGGGTCATTTCTCTTTTCTTTTTGATAAGTCTGGCCAGGGGATTATCAATATTGTTAATTCTTTCAAAGAACCAGCTCCTAGTTTTGTTGATCTGTTCTACTGTTCTTTTGGTTTCTATTTCATTGATTTCTGCTCTGATCTTTATTATTTCTCTCCCCCTGCTGTGAGACAGGAGTCCATCAAAATCCTAAAGGAGAACACAGGCAGCAATCTCTTCGACATCAGCTGCACCAACTTCTTCCTAGAAACATCGCCAAAGGCAAGGGAAGCAAGGGCAAAAATGAACTAATGGGACTTCATCCAGATAAAAAGTTCTGCACAGCAAAAAAAAAACAGTCAACAAAACCAAAGGACAACTGACAGAATGGGAGAAGATATTTGCAAATGACATATCAGATAAAGGGCTAGTATCCAAAATCTATAAAGAACTCATCAAACTCAACACCCAAAGAACAAAGAATCCAATCAAGAAATGGGCAGAAGACATGAACAGACATTTTTCCAAAGAAGACATCCAAATGGCCAACAGACACATGAAAAAGTGCTCAACATTGCTC
>NW_027882825.1:0-245 GCF_054177405.1 Leptonychotes weddellii | reverse complement strand
GCCTTCGGCTCAGGTCACGATCCCGGAATCCCTGGATCGAGTCCCGCATCGGGCTCCCTGCTCGGCGGGGAATCTGCTTCTCCCTCTGACCCTCCCCCACTCATGTTCTCGCTCTCTCTCTCTCTCTCTCATTCTCGCTCTCTCTCTCTCATTCTCGCTCTCTCAAAATAAATAAATAAATCTAAAAAAAAAAAAAAAACTTAACCAACTGAGCCACCCAAACACACCTTCCATAAATTTTGATA
>NW_027882824.1:0-245 GCF_054177405.1 Leptonychotes weddellii | reverse complement strand
GTCTCCTACTCCTCCGCCATCTTGCTACTCCCCCTCAGGCTTATAGTTTTTTTTTTTTTCTGTTTGCATTTTTGTTCCTTTTCTCTTTTCTTGGATCAGGCTTTTTAAAAAAAATATCAGGCTTATCTTAACAAAGAAGTCGAAGCACACCTAGTTAAAGGTCCAAAAACTCCCCAGTGCAAACAAGAAGGAACTCTGCAGAGGACTGACCTGTGGGAAAGAGCAGTCAAAAACCCAACAGCAGA
>NW_027882823.1:0-245 GCF_054177405.1 Leptonychotes weddellii | reverse complement strand
AGTGAGGATGCACAGCACTGAAACTCTCCTCCATTGCTGGTGAAATGCAAAGTGGTGCAGCCACTTTGGAAGACAGCTTGGCAGTTTCTTACAATACTAAACATACTCTTACCATAAGATCTTATCATAAGATCCACCAACCATGCTTTTATCCAAAGGAGTTGAAGCATAATTGACCAAACTCAGAAGCAACCAATATATCCTTCAGTAAGTGAAGGGACAAATAAGTTCTTTTTTTTTATTTT
>NW_027882822.1:0-245 GCF_054177405.1 Leptonychotes weddellii | reverse complement strand
GTGGTTTTTTCTTTAAGATTTTTATTTATTTATTTGACACACAGAGAGAGACAGCGAGAGAGGGAACACAAGCAGGGGGAGCGGGAGAGGGAGAAGCAGGCTTCCCGCAGAGCAGGGAGCCCTATGCGGGGCTCAATCCCAGCACCCTGGGATCATGACCTGAAGGGAAGGCAGATGCTTAATGACTGAGCCACCCAGGCGCCCCCCAAAGAGAGAGTTAATACTAGAGATTAACTTTTTATAGC
>NW_027882821.1:0-245 GCF_054177405.1 Leptonychotes weddellii | reverse complement strand
AAATAGTAGAAAGGTAAGTATAATAAACTTCAGGTACCTAGCATTCATTTCAACAATATAGAGCATGACCAGTGTTGTCTTCTTTATATCTTAACCTACTTCTCCCCATTGACCACCTCCAATTGACTTGAACCAATGGATTATTTTGGAGTCAATGCCAGACATCAGTCTTCTGTAAATATTTCAGGTATTTTTTTTTTCTAAAAAAAATAAGGGCGACTTTTAGTACATTGACAGTATACATA
>NW_027882820.1:0-245 GCF_054177405.1 Leptonychotes weddellii | reverse complement strand
ATTGGGGAGCACCTGAGTCTAGACCCTTTGCCCTTGCTTAACTATGCTAGGAGAGGGAAGGTCTCAGCTCTCTGGAGAGCACAAGGATCTGCCCACAGGGGACAATGTTCTTGCCCATTGGCTATTTCAGCTGGAGTTGGTGGTGAGCAGTACCAACCAGGCCCTTGCTTCTGACAGTGTTAAGGTGTCATCATTACTTATGCAGGCTGAACAGATATTTGTGTGTAATGGGGCTCCTTCCTTGA
>NW_027882819.1:0-245 GCF_054177405.1 Leptonychotes weddellii | reverse complement strand
AGTGCCTCAGCCACAAGCTAAGAGTTCCTGCAATAAAGTCAACATCTTTGTGTGTGTCAAAAAAAAAAAAAAAGAGTATGTTCAGTTTTGTAAAAAAGTATCAAACTGTCTTTCAAACTGTCTGTACCATTTTGCATTCTCAGAGCAACGAATGAGAGTTCCTGTTACTCCATAACCTCATGAGCATTTGGTGTTGTCACAGTTCTGGATTCTGGCCATTCTAATAAGTGTGTGGTGGTTTCTCA
>NW_027882818.1:0-245 GCF_054177405.1 Leptonychotes weddellii | reverse complement strand
GTTAAGCGGCTGCCTTCGGCTCAGGTCATGATCCCAGTGTCCTGGAATCGAGCCCCGCATCGGGTTCCCTGCTCGGCGGGGAGCCTGCTTCTCCCTCTCCCACTCCCCTGGCTTGTGTTCCCTCTCTCGCTGTGTCTCTGTCAAATAAATAAATAAAATATTAAAAAAAAAATAATCAGGGGCACCTGGGTGGCTCAGTCATTAAGCGTCTACCTTCGGCTCAGGTCATGATCCCTGGGCCCTGG
>NW_027882817.1:0-245 GCF_054177405.1 Leptonychotes weddellii | reverse complement strand
GGATCATGACCTGAGCCGAAGGCAGTCGCTTAACCAACTGAGCCACCCAGGCGCCCCTATATGTGACCCGTTTCTAACTAACAGTATATAGCAAAGGTGATGCCATAGAGCCCACCTGTGACTGAATTTTTCAACTTACATTATGTCTTAGGTAAAAGCAGAGACTCTGCGACTAGCTTTGAAGATACGTACAGCCAGTCGGGTTGTGATTTTCAATGGAGAGAGCCCCACAGCAGGGAACAGCG
>NW_027882816.1:0-245 GCF_054177405.1 Leptonychotes weddellii | reverse complement strand
ATGAGTAAACAGATGGAGAATCTCAACAAAGAAGTAGAAACTATTAAAAAAAAAAAAAAGAACCAAATGGAAATTCTAAAATTGAAAATTATAATATTTGAAATGAAAAATTCATCAATTGAGCTTAAAGTAGATTGGATTATGCAGAATAAAGGGTAAATTGACATGAAGACAAATCAATAAAAATTATCCACACTGAAAGAAATGAGATTTTTTTTAAATTAACAGAGCCTCAATTATATTTG
>NW_027882815.1:0-1667 GCF_054177405.1 Leptonychotes weddellii | reverse complement strand
AAAAAAATGCATTAAATTTATTCTCAACCCATACCCTAAATTGGAACAACTTCTTTAATGCAGTGTTCTTATTCCTTAAAATTTTGCCCCATTACCCCATATGTCATTATCTAAATCTGACTTTTCCTTACTCTATACGCTGTACCGTTCTAGCTTCAATTAAGTTATTGGCATTTATGTTCCCCAGGTTCTCATTTGTAAACAGAGTTGGACAAAAGTGAAAATATGCAATATTGGACAAATGTGAAAATATTCAATATTTAGGAGATAAAAATAAAGCAGCAGCCATTTTACTCAGAAAGTTGTTGTTGATCAGAGAAAATGAGAGACAAGTACAGCCATGCTTGAGGGTCCAGATCTTGCTCTTTTGCGCATTGGGAAGAACTCTCCTTTCTAATTGCTGGCCCTGCTGATATATCACCCTTGGCTCAAAACTAGTGTTTTGTTTTTGTTTTTTTCAAACTCAGGAAGGCATTAGCCATAAGAGACCAAACACAAACCCATGATCAATAAAATTAAAATAGAGATAATTAAAAGAATAGAGTGCACTAAAAATAATAACCATTTTTAGAAACATAACAGAAACCTACTTCATTAGCCAGGAGTGAAGACGCAGTTATGTTGGATTCTTCACACAAAAACAGGCAGGAGAAGCTGGAAACATTAATCTTGAGGGGAAATTTTCACTAATAATGCTCCAGCAGATTGTATATAAATTTATTTCACTGGGAGTACATTTATCTTACTTTGTTTTTCCCCATTATGTTGCCTACTTTCTTAGCATTACTATTTCTTCACTTTCTTTCCTTCTTTTTTTTTTTTTTTTAAGTATATTAACAAGCACATTTGGGCAGGGACTTATGTGAAATAGGAGTCTGATCCTCATCAAACTCTGGGAGGGAGTAGCTGCGACGTCCTGCCACAGACGTGTGCCCCATGTCACCATCACGGTTCTTCTCGAACAGGGAGGTGTACCTAGTTCTTAGATTTTCCTGGAAACTCTTACTCTATCACCTATGCCAGGGCTTGTTACGGACTTCCCTGTGATCTTTCTAACTCCCTTTTCAGATCTTTATCTTCTGGCTCCTCCACGATTGTATAAAGTGGACTTCCTTATTTCATTATACCTACCAAAGTGTCCGCACTTTGCTAAAGAACCCGGAATAACTCACTAAAGTAAACATCTCATTCTATTAAGTTTTATCATCTACAGCTTCTTGTTCTGTCATGGCTACCTTTTCACCTTTTTCTGTTGTCTTAACTCAGTTGCACCACTAAAATAATTTTCGGTCTAATTAGCCTGAACGAAGTGTTGAAAAGAAATACCACCAAACATATTCCTGCTTCCAAATACGGTTATTCATAGGATCACTTAGGCAAATTGTTGAAAAATACAGATAAATGGACCCCATTCCACACTTTTTTTTTTATTATGTTAAGTTAATCACCATACATTACATCATTAGTTTTTGATGTGGTGTTCCATGATTCATTGTTTGCACATAACACCCAGTGCTCCACTCAATACGTGCCCTCTTTAATACCCATCACCGGGCTAACCATCCTCCCACCCCCCTCCCCTCTAGAACCCTCAGTTTGTTTCTCAGAGTCCATAGTCTCTCATGGTTCGTCTCCCCCTCTGACTTCCCCCCCTTCATTTTTTCCTT
>NW_027882814.1:0-245 GCF_054177405.1 Leptonychotes weddellii | reverse complement strand
AGTTTCTTGACATAGAAATCCATTTGCCTAATGCAGATTTTGACAGCTTTTCTTTTTAAAGATTTTATTTACTTATTTATTTGAGAGAGAGAGAGAAAGAAAGAGAGAGCGAGCAGGGGGAGGGGCAGAGGGAGAGGCAGAGAAGCCCAAACTCAGCTTGGAGCCAGACTCGGGCTCGATCTCACAACCCATGAGATCTTGACCGGAGCCAAAACCAAGAGTCGGATGCTTAACCAACTGAGCCA
>NW_027882813.1:0-245 GCF_054177405.1 Leptonychotes weddellii | reverse complement strand
CCGAGTGTGCAACACACTGAGCACCTTCCTCTCCATTATCCCCACAACTTACAGGTGAGGACCCTGGGCTGCCTGAGCAGGAGGGGACAGGGCCCACCCCTGGCCATCCGCCCTTGTCCGTGGCCGGGTGGGTGGCAGACGGGGAACTGCTGTCCCTGGGCCTGGGCTTCGCAGACAGCAATGTCCGCCTCAGTGTCTCTGCAAGGACGCGCACAGTTGGCCTGCCACCCTGGTGCCCGGTGGAG
>NW_027882812.1:0-245 GCF_054177405.1 Leptonychotes weddellii | reverse complement strand
GGAGGTCAGAGTAGGCACACTAATGTGGTAACTTCCTGGCCAGGCTCCCCCCCCCCCCCCCCGCCCCCCGCCCCGCCATGAAGCTCACAGCATTCATTCTTCCGCAGACCTCACTGCCCTGTTCAAGTATGCTTGCATGTTCCTTGAAGCAGACTGGGGAGAGAGACCACACTTGCAGTCAGAGTGTGAAAATTTCCCCGGGGGGGGGGGGGGCTGGCCAGGAGGGGTTGTCGCAGGGACTGCTG
>NW_027882811.1:0-245 GCF_054177405.1 Leptonychotes weddellii | reverse complement strand
AGCTCTCTCTCTCTCTCTCTCTGTCAAATCAATAAATAAAATCTTTAAAAAAAAAAAAAGATTTATTTCAGGGATGCCTGCCTTCGGCTCAGGTCATGATCCCAGGATCCTGGGATTGAGTCTGGGCATTGGGCTCCTAGCTTGGCAGGGGAGTCTGCTTCTCCCTCTGCCTGCCACTCCCCCTGCTTATGCTCTCTCTGACAAATAAAATCTTAAAAAAATAATTATTTCAGAGGGAAAGAGAG
>NW_027882810.1:0-245 GCF_054177405.1 Leptonychotes weddellii | reverse complement strand
TGAGGTATATGAAGAAAATCTGGTTTCATACAGACATCCCTCCTTAGAAAAGGAAAGAGTATTTTAATATTTGTGAATATTTTTCTTTAATACCATACTAAAACCTGTGAAGTGATATGCAGTTAAAGGTGAGTTACGATATAGAATCTGGACCCATGTCAATGAAAACTTGTGCTCGGTTACATTAAAATTGATTGATTTTTTTTTTTTTTTGAATATAGGTTTTCTAACATGCAATGCTCAAC
>NW_027882809.1:0-245 GCF_054177405.1 Leptonychotes weddellii | reverse complement strand
CTCTTTACCTCTTGAAGGCTCAACCTGGGTCTAGTTTGAATCTTTGTACTCCTATGTGGATGTCCAAAGTTTTCTTCAGCTTAGCTCATCAGGCACCTCATGCTCTAGGATCCGCCTAGACAGTCCAGCTTCCTCGCCTGCTACCACCTCATGAGAACCCTTCACTCCAGCAATCCTCAACTAATGGGAATTTCTTAGACCATGCCTCCGTGTCTTCATATATTCTACCCTGTCTGCCTGGAATG
>NW_027882808.1:0-245 GCF_054177405.1 Leptonychotes weddellii | reverse complement strand
CCAATGTCGTCAGAGTTGATAGTTGCATGTAATGAATTATTAGCTTCTTTGCACACTGAGATGTATTTTATAGCTAATATCTGTTGTAAGAAAAATGTGTGTTATTTGACTTTACTCATCACTGTACTATGTGAGAGCTTTTTTTAAAAAAATATTTTAGAGAGAGAGAGTGCAAGTGCATGAGTGGGAGGGAGAGAGAATCTCAAGCAGACTCTGTGCTGAGGGTGGAGCCTGACATGGGGCTT
>NW_027882807.1:0-245 GCF_054177405.1 Leptonychotes weddellii | reverse complement strand
AAAAAAAAAAAGAGCAGGTAGGAAATCTTTCTGATGACTGCCGTAATGAATGACTCCTGGGAGCCTAACCATGCTTCCATTCACCTCATAATCTCCAGGGGTTTATAGAAACCACAATGCCATTTATACACACTGTGATCTTGAAGTAGGGTAGCCCTAATAAATATCAGAGATAACAAATATATTATAAGGTATGCAAATTACATGCATTTCAAATACATTTCCCAATCTGTACGTTGTCTTTT
>NW_027882806.1:0-245 GCF_054177405.1 Leptonychotes weddellii | reverse complement strand
CTTAACCAACTGAGCCACCCAGGTGCCCCAAATAAATAAAATCTTTAAAAAAAAGAAATGCTAACCATTGTCTGAGCTTTTAGTGAGTTGTAATCACTGATCACAGATCACCAACAGAAATATAGTAATAATGAAAAAGTTTGAAATATCGCAAGAATTACCAAAACGTGACACAGAGACAGCTAGTGAGCAAATGCTGCTGGAAAATGGTGCCTATAGACTTGCTTGATGCAGGGTTGCCGCAA
>NW_027882805.1:0-245 GCF_054177405.1 Leptonychotes weddellii | reverse complement strand
GCACTGAAAGATAGATTGCTTTGGGCAGCATAGACATTTTAACAATGTTTATTCTTCTGATCCATTAACATGGAATGTTTTTCCATCTTTTTGTGTTTTCAATTTCTTTTGTAAGTGTTCTGTAGTTTCTAGAGTGTAGATCCTTTATCTCTTTGGTTAGGTTTATTCCAAGGTATCTTATGGTTTTTGGTGCTATTGTGGACTCATTTCCGTAATTTCTCTTTCTATAGTTACATTGTTAGTGT
>NW_027882804.1:0-1667 GCF_054177405.1 Leptonychotes weddellii | reverse complement strand
ATAAGAATTCTATTCTTAAATGCTCAGCTGAGTCATTACTGAATTAGTTAAGCATAGATTTCCATGTCTATTACTTCTGAGTTACAGAGATTTAACCTTATACCAATTCTAAAATTAAAATTTCACCCTCACCCCCTGTGTCATGCTTTCTTACCAAACCTAAGCTTAATAGGATCTTCTACTTACAGAAGTTAGGCAAAAGGATTTCCAAAAGGATCCCTATATACATCAGAAGATGTGGGTTGAGAAGCCATCTATGAAGATAAAACCATCCAGTCAATACGTATAATTACAGTTATGAAGAAAAAAAAATTCCATAATTAAGACTTCTCAAATTCCTTTAAAAATCACTTAGGTCACAGACAAATCAGATATTATATGGGTCTACAATGATTTGTGTTTGCCTGCTTATAATTTGTGATGCATATTTATTATTTACATCAAAATCAGGGCTCACATGAATAAGGTTTGCCTCTCCAAAATGAAAGGTACTGTTTTTATGAGCTAAACGATCGAAGGCAGGAAATCAGGAAACTAAATCCTTGAAAGATTTTTAAAGGTACTATTATTTTGGCTCAATTTTCTCCCAAAACGCTTTTGTGAGCCAGGCAAAGTGAGATACAAAAGACTTTTCCTATATGATATTCATTTCTCAAGCTCAGGATAGTAGCCCCTGCAAAAATAATCTCTCCCCAGTCTGAGTTGATGTTTTCATTGTGATGGTTCTCAATGATAAATCTTATTTAAACATCCTTTAGCACCAAATGCCACATAGAGCTATACAAACAAGATTAATTCAAGACACGGGTCTTCAGCTAGCTCTATGTGGCATGTACTTTGGAGCAACAGCTTCTAGTAGTTGATACTTACAGAGGCTTGTGATGAACTGAAAGAATCTTTAGAGAAAGGGTTCTCAAATGCGTTGTCTGCAGATTTGGTAACTGGCAGGGAACCTTGTCTGGGAGCTGGCTTTGGTGGTTCTAGAAGGCAAAAAACACCAAGAAGTCAGCAGACAAATTTTTCCCAAATATAGGCAAAAGTCCCACGATCAAGCTTATCTCAGAAATTCAGTTCCATACTTTTGGAATTTACATCATGGAACAAGAATCACCACCAAATACTAGGACTCTCGGTTATTACTACAGGCAAATTCATCAGACGAGGAGGCTGTACATATATACCTGAAGTGGAAGACATTCAGAATTCCCTTACTAAGGCAGTGGAGTGTGGGTGAGGCTCTGTTACATAGCCTTCCACATGCCACAACCCACTGAATGTCAATAGCTCTTGGCAGCCCTTTTAGCAATTGTCACAAGAGGGCAGCATTGGGCCAGCCCTTAGAAACAGCTAAGGTAAATCGTTTGCTCCATAAGGTAACCAGTCAAGTTGTCTCCATAACCACCGCTTACCAAAGAGAGCAAGAGTTAGGCCATTGGTGGGTGGGAGAGGGTTCTTCTAAGGACTCTGCGGGCCCATACGACAGGGGAAATACTCGTCGGTATGGTAGACAGAGAAGTGGGTAGCTTACCATTGATCTTTTTCAACAGTTGATTAGCATCAAAGTCATCATGGTCTGCATTCTCCTGAGGAATGCCAACTTTGCTGTTGAAATAACTGGAGAAGGCACTTGAAGTCCCAGAGGAAGTCTGTTCTCCCTTCCTTGCAGG
>NW_027882803.1:0-245 GCF_054177405.1 Leptonychotes weddellii | reverse complement strand
TTTTACCATACAAAGTGGGTGGCAAAGAAAAACCTCCTTGTTTTGCAGGTGAAGATCTATGGCACTAGATAAGATTTTTAAAAGTTAGATTTAGTATAAGAGAATTTTCCAAGGTAGAGTATTGCCACCTTACTCCTGACGGACGATGTAGACATACCCAACATGCTCCCAATATTGCATAAGACTTTTCTTAGCCAAAGAAAAAAAAAAAAAAGTTGTACTAAATAAGATAACACTGACAACCC
>NW_027882802.1:0-245 GCF_054177405.1 Leptonychotes weddellii | reverse complement strand
TTTCAGGCCATTGGCCTGGGGGCTGTCTAAGCACCCTTCTGGATGTTCAGTCCTGATGCCTGAGGTAACCAGAGATCCCACTTCCACAAAGGAGGCCCTGCCAGTTGACCAAGGTCCCCTGCTGCCCTGCTACCCCGGGGCCCCACCACATAGGGGCACTCACTCAACTGACAGGGATAAAAATGAGGAAGGAAGAACAACAGGTGACAGGGTAGGATGCAAAGTGGTGTGTGATATAAACCTTT
>NW_027882801.1:0-245 GCF_054177405.1 Leptonychotes weddellii | reverse complement strand
TATAAATATAAAATTTACACATGTAGAAAAATGTTTAACTCACTACTAAGGAAACCAGTGAGATGGCAAAGCTAGTTCCAAAAGCCTTGAGGAACTAGATTTTCCAAGCATTAAGAAAACAAGGAAAGGAGGAAAGAAAGAAAGGAGGGAAGAAGGAAGTTAGAGAAAGAAACAAAAGAAGAAACGAAGGAAGGAAGGAAGGAAGGAAGGAGTAGATAGACGATTGAGTTAAATAAAACAAAACA
>NW_027882800.1:0-245 GCF_054177405.1 Leptonychotes weddellii | reverse complement strand
GGAGGTATATTCCTTCTCCACATGAAGCAACTTTGTATTTTTCTCAGAGGGAAAATTAACACTCACTATGGTGAGGTGTGAGAAAACTGGACGCAGCCCTTTACTAGCAGTGAGACAGAGCTGGAATTTAGTGCCCTTTCCCCTGCCCCCTTTTGTGATATCAGCATCCTCTCAGCTGGAAAAACTAGGCAAACAAACACATAACCAAACAAAGCCTCCATCATCACTTGACCAAAGCTCAATAT
>NW_027882799.1:0-245 GCF_054177405.1 Leptonychotes weddellii | reverse complement strand
ATAAGCCACAAAGTGGGGGATGTTTGAATCTGTTGTAGTCAGTAGCGATCAGGATCCAGAACACAGAAAGAGTTCCTGAAAACTCAGAAAGAAAAAAAAGTGAGACAGAGAGAGACAGAACTGGCATTTCAAAAGACTAAACTCTAATGATCAATAAACAAAAAATGTTCATTCTTTCTAGTAATTAGGAAAATGTAAGCGTAGACAAACTCTCGTATCTGTCATTTACCGAAGTAGTTAAGGCC
>NW_027882798.1:0-245 GCF_054177405.1 Leptonychotes weddellii | reverse complement strand
GCTGCGCTGTTACTCAGGCAACTCTGTTTGGGCGGAGTTGCCCTGTGCCCCTGTGGTGGGGGATGGGCTCACTGGGAATCAGTCTTTGGGGCTTTTGTTCTCTGGCGCCTTTCCCTGGTGGCTTTCTGCATCTCTTCCGTGAGTCAGAGCAGAAGAGACCATTTCCAACCCTCTGCCTCAGAGCAGAGAGACCGCAGTCTGTTCTTCAGTGAGCTCTCCAGGCCACACCGTCTCCGTTTCTGTCC
>NW_027882797.1:0-245 GCF_054177405.1 Leptonychotes weddellii | reverse complement strand
TAAAGAAGAAGAGGAGGAGAAGGAGGAGGAGGAGGGGAAATCTAGAACCTCAGGAAATGAGGCACTTTGAGCAACTAGGCTTCCCAGTTACCCATGGTTCTTCTTTTAGTACCACAACAGTTTTGTCTCCTAATTTTCAACTACTATAAATGAAAATCTTCTCAAAATGGGGAACTCATTCTTATCTTTTTTTTTTTTTTAAAGATTTTATTTATTTATTTGAGAGAGAGAGAATGAGAGACAGA
>NW_027882796.1:0-245 GCF_054177405.1 Leptonychotes weddellii | reverse complement strand
GTGCGTTGCCTCTAAAGACTGCGTAGGTGTGGTGCCAACCGCACCAAGAGGCTATGCTTTCCACTTGAACCACAAACTTGCTTCCAGCACAGAAAGGCAATGGTGATCTCCGAAACTTGAAAGATCAAAGAGCCTTAGTTTTCCTTTCTTACTCCCATTATTTCTCTGCACTGGCTAATCATTTACACTGAAAATGGTGACATGGACAGAAAGGGAAAGAGAGGGAAGTCCATAGAGACCTTTCT
>NW_027882795.1:0-245 GCF_054177405.1 Leptonychotes weddellii | reverse complement strand
AAGGAGCCGCCGGCTGTGACCCTGCTCAGTCCTAGCGCGCCCGCCGACGCTCTCTGCAGAGGTCTGCGGAGCTAAGGCTGACGGCTCGGGCTCTGGCAGGGCCACGGACACGGCGGTCCGGGGCAGGGGGGTGGGCCGAGGCCGGGGGGGAGGTCACCGCGCGGGGCGGAGGGGCCAGGGCAGCGCAGAGATCACAGCACGGCATCCAGAGGACGATGTTGGGGAATGGAGAGCAGGTGCTACAG
>NW_027882794.1:0-245 GCF_054177405.1 Leptonychotes weddellii | reverse complement strand
CTTGAATAGGAAGAGGCTGCTGTGGCTTGAGAACCTGAGGGGGTCGTGCAGAGCGCGGCCTGGCACATGGAGGGGGGGCCCACGGCAGCTCATCCTGTGAGCGTCGCTGGTTTTAGCAGTCGGGCAGGTGCCCCCGGCTGGCCTCCGGGGGCTGTCACAAGCAGAGCAAGCCCCGCGCGGGACCGTGAGGCCCCCTCGCGCCCGCTCACCTCTCCCGGAGCTCCACCCCTGCACCAAAGTGACTT
>NW_027882793.1:0-1667 GCF_054177405.1 Leptonychotes weddellii | reverse complement strand
ATAAGAATTCTATTCTTAAATGCTCAGCTGAGTCATTACTGAATTAGTTAAGCATAGATTTCCATGTCTATTACTTCTGAGTTACAGAGATTTAACCTTATACCAGTTCTAAAATTAAAATTTCACCCTCATCCCCTGTGTCATGCTTTCTTACCAAACCTAAGCTTAATAGGATCTTCTACTTACAGAAGTTAGGCAAAAGGATTTCCAAAAGGATCCCTATATACATCAGAAGATGTGGGTTGAGAAGCCATCTATGAAGATAAAACCATCCAGTCAATACGTATAATTACAGTTATGAAGAAAAA
Organism: Leptonychotes weddellii; assembly: GCF_054177405.1. Classification (NCBI taxonomy): domain Eukaryota; kingdom Metazoa; phylum Chordata; class Mammalia; order Carnivora; family Phocidae; genus Leptonychotes; species Leptonychotes weddellii. Next base: position 1,359 of record NW_027882793.1, on the reverse strand, counting down.
AAAATTCCATAATTAAGACTTCTCAAATTCCTTTAAAAATCACTTAGGTCACAGACAAATCAGATATTATATGGGTCTACAATGATTTGTGTTTGCCTGCTTATAATTTGTGATGCATATTTATTATTTACATCAAAATCAGGGCTCACATGAATAAAGTTTGCCTCTCCAAAATGAAAGGTACTGTTTTTATGAGCTAAACGATCGAAGGCAGGAAATCAGGAAACTAAATCCTTGAAAGATTTTTAAAGGTACTATTATTTTGGCTCAATTTTCTCCCAAAACGCTTTTGTGAGCCAGGCAAAGTGAGATACAAAAGACTTTTCCTATATGATATTCATTTCTCAAGCTCAGGATAGTAGCCCCTGCAAAAATAATCTCTCCCCAGTCTGAGTTGATGTTTTCATTGTGATGGTTCTCAATGATAAATCTTATTTAAACATCCTTTAGCACCAAATGCCACATAGAGCTATACAAACAAGATTAATTCAAGACACGGGTCTTCAGCTAGCTCTATGTGGCATGTACTTTGGAGCAACAGCTTCTAATAGTTGATACTTACAGAGGCTTGTGATGAACTGAAAGAATCTTTAGAGAAAGGGTTCTCAAATGCGTTGTCTGCAGATTTGGTAACTGGCAGGGAACCTTGTCTGGGAGCTGGCTTTGGTGGTTCTAGAAGGCAAAAAACACCAAGAAGTCAGCAGACAAATTTTTCCCAAATATAGGCAAAAGTCCCACGATCAAGCTTATCTCAGAAATTCAGTTCCATACTTTTGGAATTTACATCATGGAACAAGAATCACCACCAAATACTAGGACTCTCGGTTATTACTACAGGCAAATTCATCAGACGAGGAGGCTGTACCTATATACCTGAAGTGGAAGACATTCAGAATTCCCTTACTAAGGCAGTGGAGTGTGGGTGAGGCTCTGTTACATAGCCTTCCACATGCCACAACCCACTGAATGTCAATAGCTCTTGGCAGCCCTTTTAGCAATTGTCACAAGAGGGCAGCATTGGGCCAGCCCTTAGAAACAGCTAAGGTAAATCGTTTGCTCCATAAGGTAACCAGTCAAGTTGTCTCCATAACCACCGCTTACCAAAGAGAGCAAGAGTTAGGCCATTGGTGGGTGGGAGAGGGTTCTTCTAAGGACTCTGTGGGCCCATACGACAGGGGAAATACTCGTCGGTATGGTAGACAGAGAAGTGGGTAGCTTACCATTGATCTTTTTCAACAGTTGATTAGCATCAAAGTCATCATGGTCTGCATTCTCCTGAGGAATGCCAACTTTGCTGTTGAAATAACTGGAGAAGGCACTTGAAGTCCCAGAGGAAGTCTGTTCTCCCTTCCTTGCAGG
>NW_027882792.1:0-245 GCF_054177405.1 Leptonychotes weddellii | reverse complement strand
GGGTATTAAGGAGGGCACGTACTGCATGGAGCACTGGGTGTTATATGAAAACAATGGATCGTGGATCACTACATCAAAAACTAATGATGTGTTGTATGGTGACTAACATAACATAATAAAATTAAAAACTACAAAAAAAAAGTTTTTATAATGAAGGAAGACACATTATATTCCACAAATTTTCTAAAAGGTTCATCAATATTTAATTTTCTTCTAAAAGCCACATTAGGATTAACATTACAAAG
>NW_027882791.1:0-245 GCF_054177405.1 Leptonychotes weddellii | reverse complement strand
CATGCTTTGCATGATGTATCAGTTTACCAGGGCTGCTATAATGAAAGACCACAAGCCGGGCAACTCAAACGACGCAGCGTCTCCCAGTTTCTGGAGGATAGAAGTTCAAGATCAAGGTGTCTGAGCGTAGGTTTCCTCTGAGGGCTGAGAGGGGAAATCTTTCTGTGACTCCATCCTACTTTCTGGTGGTTTTTTGACAGTCTGTGGTGTTCTCTGACTGACTCGTAGATCTCTGCTTTCATCTT
>NW_027882790.1:0-245 GCF_054177405.1 Leptonychotes weddellii | reverse complement strand
GGGTCTTCCGCTGGGAGAACTTTCTGCAGCCAACCACAGCTGCCCCAAGTCTGGAAGTGGGGAGACCAGGAGGTTCTTCGGCCCATGAAGATAGAAAATGACAGGCAGGCTCTGGGAGGACAGAAAGGTGCAGCGGGCAGGGTGGGCGTGACGGGGAGACACGACTCGGCTGCTAGCCTGGCCGCCACCTGTTCGCTGACGACAGGGAACGCTGAGGCGCAAAGTGCAGGGACACCGGACGCTTC
>NW_027882789.1:0-245 GCF_054177405.1 Leptonychotes weddellii | reverse complement strand
AGTGAGGATGCACAGCACTGAAACTCTCCTCCATTGCTGGTGAAACGCAAAGTGGTGCAGCCACTTTGGAAGACAGCTTGGCAGTTTCTTACAATACTAAACATACTCTTACCATAAGATCTTATCATAAGATCCACCAACCATGCTTTTATCCAAAGGAGTTGAAGCATAATTGACCAAACTCAGAAGCAACCAATATATCCTTCAGTAAGTGAAGGGACAAATAAGTTCTTTTTTTTTATTTT
>NW_027882788.1:0-245 GCF_054177405.1 Leptonychotes weddellii | reverse complement strand
AGGGTTAGTATCCAAAATATATAAATAACTTATACAACTCAACACCGAAAACCCCCAAATAATCCAATTAAAAATGGGCAAAAGACACGAACAGACATTTCTCCAAAGAAGACATCCAGATGGCCAACAGACACATGAAAAGATGCTCAACATCACTCATCATCAGGGAAATGCAAATCAAAACCATAATGAGGGGGGGCGGAGCAAGATGGCGGAGGAGTAGGAGACCTGGATTTCGTCTCCTC
>NW_027882787.1:0-245 GCF_054177405.1 Leptonychotes weddellii | reverse complement strand
TCCATCTGAATATATGCAGTACTCCAAGGTCAAGACCATTAGCAGGTATGACATTTCGTTATGAAACACCTGCAAAATTTCCATGGTTACTGCTAGGGTTAGGAACATTATGATAATTACGTGAATATGGCAATCTCTCATTACTCATCAGGATAAAATAAAATTTTCTCTAAAATATAAGAAGAGGGGCACCTGGGTGCCTCAGTTGTTAAGCGTCTGCCTTCGGCTCAGGTCATGATCCCAGG
>NW_027882786.1:0-245 GCF_054177405.1 Leptonychotes weddellii | reverse complement strand
CTTGACATAGAAATCCATTTGCCTAATGCAGATTTTGACAGCTTTTCTTTTCTTTTTAAAGATTTTATTTACTTATTTATTTGAGAGAGAGAGAGAAAGAAAGAGAGAGCGAGCAGGGGGAGGGGCAGAGGGAGAGGCAGAGAAGCCCAAACTCAGCTTGGAGCCAGACTCGGGCTCGATCTCACAACCCATGAGATCTTGACCGGAGCCAAAACCAAGAGTCGGATGCTTAACCAACTGAGCCA
>NW_027882785.1:0-245 GCF_054177405.1 Leptonychotes weddellii | reverse complement strand
GCCTTCGGCTCAGGTCACGATCCCGGAGTCCCTGGATCGAGTCCCACATCGGGCTCCCTGCTCGGCGGGGAATCTGCTTCTCCCTCTGACCCTCCCCCACTCATGTTCTCGCTCTCTCTCTCTCTCTCTCATTCTCGCTCTCTCTCTCTCATTCTCGCTCTCTCAAAATAAATAAATAAATCTAAAAAAAAAAAAAAAACTTAACCAACTGAGCCACCCAAACACACCTTCCATAAATTTTGATA
>NW_027882784.1:0-245 GCF_054177405.1 Leptonychotes weddellii | reverse complement strand
CTACATCAAAAACTAATGATGTATTGTATGGTGCCTAACATAACATAATAAAATAAAATAAAATAAAATAAAATAAAATAAAATAAAATAAAATAAAATAAAATAAAAAATGATCATGTGGTTTTTATCCTTTCTTATGGATGTGACATATGTAGTTTTTTTTCAAATATTGAATGAGCCCTGCAATCTAGGAATAAATCACACTGGATTCTGGTGAAGGACTTTTTAATATATTGTTGGATTCA
>NW_027882783.1:0-1667 GCF_054177405.1 Leptonychotes weddellii | reverse complement strand
CGGGGCCTTCTTGTGGGCCCGCAGGGCAGCGCCGGAGGGAGGTTCGGCGCTGGCGTGTGCAGGAGGAGCTCGGAGGCAGCCCGGCAATCTGTCTGTCCGGAGGCTGGCCAGCAGCGGCTTATGTTGTGAGGATGAATGTGTGTGCCTGTGTGTGCTCTCCGCCAGGCCTTTATATTGAAGATGAAGGAGTGGCTTTTAAAAATAACATATTTTTGACTTGAAACAAGTCAAGACAGAGAGTGGAGACAATTAGAGACTGACATCCTGTTTAGTCATCTCTCCAGAGAGCTCTATTTTCAGAACTGTTCCATAAAGGTTCACAAGTGGTATTAAGACAGTTTAGGGGATATTGTTAACTTAGCGGTTGTGATGTAAATAGCCGATTTGAACACTGGGGTGATCTACAGTGTGCTAACACCTTGATAGCAGATTTTGTGCAGAGGGATGGGGGCTTATAAGAATAGGCTGTTGTATAGGTAAAGCTTTCTGAGTCAGAACGAAATAGGCATCTTTTATTTTGAAAAAGTATGTAATCAGGGTGTGGCATTAAAAATATGTGGTGGTAAGGTAGGGGAAGGTCAATCCATTTTTTCCCTAGTCTTTGTCACCTATGGGTACAGTAAAAACAGTAAATAGTACTGTCAAGGCTCTCTGAGCTCATTTGGTGGAAGCCATGGCAGAAATGCTGAATAGCGATGTCACAGACTTTTGGATGAGAAGTGTAAAGCTTGGGGTGGTTAAGGACCTTGCCCAGAGTCTAGAACCAGCTGTGGCAGTCAGGCCGGAGGCCATGTCCTTGTCTAGTTTGGGCACGGTTGTGATTTGCATCTTCTTTAACTGTAATATTCTACCAAAAATGATCAGCTGTATCTGTACTCAGCTTCACTGGAACTTTCTGTCTTTGAGGAAAGGTCAAAGGCAGAAATGGAGCCATGGGCTGAATCCGACAAGATTTTGACAATTGTAAACTCATGTATTGGGGTCCAAAAGAACCTCACAATCCAAGGCTTAGAGGTGTTCTTGGATAGTTCAAGGTTAGCACCCAACATGAAGAGGGCAGAGTCTGTCTACCTGGGCTAGTGAGATCAGAGCAGATCTAGAGGGTGCTTCCTGAATCCAGAGGCATGCTGTACCAGGACAGGACGGAACCCGGAGACGGCAAGCTGCTGAGTTTGCAGACTGGAAGTCTCAATTGCTCAGTGCATAGATAAGAGCTTTAAGGGATGTTCATATTCTGGGAACAGGCAAGGGTCGTGAATGCAGAGCTCCTGAATTGCCTTCCCTGTGCTTGCTGAAGATGAATTACACTCAAGTGAAAATGGTAGAGATGGAGACAGAATTCTTCTCATACTTTTTGCTTCCTAAAAGGAAAGGTTGCAGTTGACCCCGCCACATTTGTTCATTACCTTGTATGTTGCCATTGTTTCTCTATTTCATACACCTGCCATGTGGTTATTTTTTTTTAAGATTTACTTATTTGAGAGGGCGCCTGGGTGGCTCAGTTGGTTAAGCAACTGCCTTCGGCTCAGGTCATGATCCTGGAGTCCCGGGATCGAGTCCCACATCGGGCTCCCTGCTCAGCAGGAGGTCTGCCTCTCCCTCTAACCCTCCTCCCTCTCATGCTCTCTGTCTCTCATTCTCTCTCTCGCAAATAAGTAAAATCTTAA
>NW_027882782.1:0-245 GCF_054177405.1 Leptonychotes weddellii | reverse complement strand
TCTTAAAAACATTTGCTGTGGATACAAATTTGGGTTGTCAAAGTTCTCATTTAATTTTTTTAAGAACTTGACCGTTGTTTCTAAGTATTTTTACATTTTGGTTTTGAGAAATGCCTCAAGTGTAAAAAGGCCAAAATTGTTTTGCTTTTTGGTGGATATTCTTTGTTTTAATTTGACCCCCTTATTCTTTTTTTTTTTTTATTCTTATGTTAATCCCCATACATTACATCATTAGTTTTAGATGA
>NW_027882781.1:0-245 GCF_054177405.1 Leptonychotes weddellii | reverse complement strand
GAAACACTTAAGGTTACAAGTTACGGGTTCAACCACTCTCTGTATTTGTGTTCCAGTCTACACTTGAGCATCTCCATTTATAGGAAACCCATGGCTTTTAAGGAAGCCCACCTGGAATTACTGCTCTGTCCCACTTCTACTTCTTGGAGGACATCGAGGTAGCTGTGGGTTCTCTCTGTTCAACATTTCATTCTGCCTTATCCATATGACTTTATTGATGGTTTTTCATCAACCTGATCACTCTT
>NW_027882780.1:0-245 GCF_054177405.1 Leptonychotes weddellii | reverse complement strand
CCTGAGAGAAAAGGGTGGGAGGGTAAGGGACCAGCAGTCATAAGGGAATAGAAAAGCAAGTAAACCAGGTTTTGGCAAAGAGATGGAAGAACAGAATCTAGTGATCAAAGATCAATGTACTGGAGTTAAAACTTGGGAGGTAGAAAAGTTCTGAGTCCCAGCAAAATTCCTCCAGCGTATTTGCACTTTTTTTTTTTTTCTCTTTTCTCTTTCTTTTTTTCCCATTTTCCCTTCACTTCACTCGG
>NW_027882779.1:0-245 GCF_054177405.1 Leptonychotes weddellii | reverse complement strand
CCCCTCTCTCGCTGTGTCTCTCTCTGTCAAATAAATAAATAAAATATTTTTTAAAAAATTAAATAAATAAATAAATAATAAAAACGGTTAAGATGATACATGTCATGTATATTTTACCACAATTTTAAAAATTGAAAAAAATTCAAAGGTTATTCAGAATATCAAAGCTACTTTACAGGAATTTTCTTTTTTTTTTTTTAAAGATTTTATTTATTTATTTGAGAGAGAGAGAATGAGAGAGAGAG
>NW_027882778.1:0-245 GCF_054177405.1 Leptonychotes weddellii | reverse complement strand
CAGCTGGGGCCTCCCTTGCTCCGGACTCTTGAGCACGGAGGGGCATGTCAGATAAGTGTCAGGGGCTTGACTGTAGTATTTGTGTTTTTGCAGGTGTCTGAGAGTTCAACTGGTGGTGTCCTTGGCTCTTTGGGCTCCAGGGGCTTTGCCAAACATCACTGGAGCAGGTTCTCTGGTGCTTCTCTATTCCAGGAATAACGTGGGTAGAGGATGACCGGGTCCCCCATATGCACATCCAAAGCAAC
>NW_027882777.1:0-245 GCF_054177405.1 Leptonychotes weddellii | reverse complement strand
TCGAAAGATCACGTGCAAAAGTACAATTTAAAGCAGCACAGAAAATAACTTGAGTATTTATAAAGCAGAGAAGCAGTGTAGGATGAGAAATATATCAGTTATGATAATAAGTACATCATTGTTAAGCTGGATAAAACTTTCAGCTTTGCGCTATTTGGAAATGCATAAATTTTGCATATTATCTTTAAATTTTGCACATTAAGTATAAAACACAACCAGAAAAATGGCACAATTGCCAAATCTTC
>NW_027882776.1:0-245 GCF_054177405.1 Leptonychotes weddellii | reverse complement strand
ATTGGGGAGCACCTGAGTCTAGACCCTTTGCCCTTGCTTAACTATACTAGGAGAGGGAAGGTCTCAGCTCTCTGGAGAGCACAAGGATCTGCCCACAGGGGACAATGTTCTTGCCCATTGGCTATTTCAGCTGGAGTTGGTGGTGAGCAGTACCAACCAGGCCCTTGCTTCTGACAGTGTTAAGGTGTCATCATTACTTTTGCAGGCTGAACAGATATTTGTGTGTAATGGGGCTCCTTCCTTGA
>NW_027882775.1:0-245 GCF_054177405.1 Leptonychotes weddellii | reverse complement strand
AAAAAAAAAAAATCCTAAGAGGGATGCCTGGGTGGCTCAGCAGGTTAAGTGTCTGCCTTTGGCTCAGGTCATGATCCCAGGGTCCTGGGATTGTGTCCCGCATCAGGCTCCTTGCTCAGTGGGAAGCCCGTTTCTCCCTCTGCCTGCCGCCCCCCTGTTCATTCTCTCTCTCTCTCTGACAAATAAATAAATAAATAAACAAATAAATCCATCTTGAAAAAAGATATAAATCCTATGGAATTCAG
>NW_027882774.1:0-245 GCF_054177405.1 Leptonychotes weddellii | reverse complement strand
AGCCTGTCTACACTGGTCTTGAATCACATGGTATGTGAATGGGTTGGGGTTGTTTAAATGTCTAGGGTAGGTCAACACTCTCTACCAGTGGGTGAGTTTGGAGCTCCTCTCCTGTCCCCAAATCCAAGATGCAGCTTGTCTGACAGGAGCTTCTGTACACCATCCAACCATGGGGATGCCATCTTTCTCTCCCCTCGCTGGGGCTGGGTTTCTGTGAGCATGAAGGTGAAGGGAGCAATGGAACA
>NW_027882773.1:0-1667 GCF_054177405.1 Leptonychotes weddellii | reverse complement strand
CGACAGCCTGGTGGTGGGTATTGAGGAGGGCACGTTCTGCATGGAGCACTGGGTGTTATGCACAAACAATGAATCATGGAACACTTCATCTAAAACTAATGATGTAATGTATGGGGATTAACATAAGAATAAAAAAAAATACCAGCAGAATGGGGAAAATATTTACAAGAAATATGACAAAAGTCTATTATACATAAAATATACACTGTTGTAAGAGAGGACAGACTTAGGAGGGAAACCAACCAGAGCTCAAAGCCTACCCTGACATTTCATTTTCTGCCTATGTGCTCTTGAGAAAACTATTTAATACCTCTGAGCCTCAGTTACCTCCACTGTAAAATGAAGAATACAAATATTTATCCTCACAGAATATTTGTGACTATTAAATCGGATATTTCTGAAGTGCCTGACACATAGTAAAGGTTCAATTTAGAGTAGCCATTCTTAGCAATGAGACTATCACTAAGACCACTTTACAGATAAATAGAAAAGGAAACAGACAATTCCCCCAAGAGGAAATATGGAAAAGATGTTTACAATTACAGTAACACAATCCTATCAGCAATCAAGTAAAAATTAAAATAAGTTGATGCCATCAACATATCAATTAAATTTGAAACAATTTTAAATGTAAAAAAACAAATTCAATGTAGATGAGAGTACAAAGAAATAAAAATATTCATCCAAAGCTGATGGCACTGTAAATTCATATACATTCATTTCAGAAATAAAATTGGTGGGGCGCCTGGGTGGCTCAGTCAGTTGGATCTCTGATTCTTGATTTCGGCTCAGCTCATGATATCAGGGTTGTGAGATCATGTCCTGCATCAGGCTCTGCACCGGGTGGGGAGTCTGCTTAAGATTCTCTCTCTCTCCCTCTTCCTCAGCCCCTCCCCCCCTAAAAATATATATGTATTAAAAAATAAAATTAAAAAAATAAAAAAAATAAAAAATAAATAATAAAATTAAAATTAAAAAAAGAAAGAAAATTGGCAATTAATATCAGTAGCCATAACACTAGTCATATCCTTTAATCAAGGAATTTTTCTTTCTTTAGCCCAAAGAGACTACTCAAAGAAAAGTCCCTGCCAATAAAGATGTTCACTGATTGTTTGTAATAGTGAAAAATCGGGGGCGCCTGGGTGGCTCAGTTGGTTAAGCGACTGCTTTCGGCTCAGGTCATGATCCTGGAGTCCCTGGATCGAGTCCCGCATCGGGCTCCCTGCTCGGCAGGGAGCCTGCTTCTCCCTCTGACCCTCCCCCCTCTCATGTGCTCTCTCTCTCTCAAATAAATAAATAAAATCTTTAAAAAAAAAAAAAATAGTGAAAAATCGGTAACTGCATTTTCAACAGGAAATGGTTAAATATAATTTGATAGACTATTAACTATTAAAAAAGGATAAATGTGAAGATTTTACAGTAGTACAGGAAAAAAAATGAAATACTCTCGTGGCAAGCAAGGAAAACAGAATCCGGGCGCCTGGGTGGCTCAGTTGGTTAAGCGACTGCCTTCGGCTCAGGTCATGATCCTGGAGTCCCGGGATCGAGTCCCGCATCGGGCTCCCTGCTCGGCAGGGAGTCTGCTTCTCCCTCTGACCCTCCTCCCTCTCATGCTCTCTGTCTCTCATTCTCTCTGTCTCAAATAAATAAATAAAATCTTTAAAAAA
>NW_027882772.1:0-245 GCF_054177405.1 Leptonychotes weddellii | reverse complement strand
CCTGGTTCTTTTAAATTTTTTTTAAGATTTTATTTATTTGTCAGAGAGAGAGAGAGCACAAGCAGGGGGAGTGGCAGGCAGAGGGAGAGGGAGAAGCAGGCTCCCCGCTGAGCAGGGAGCCCGATGTGGGACTCAATCCCAGTACCCTGAGATCATGGCCTGAGCCGAAGGCAGCCACTTAACTGACTGAGCCGGTCAGGCGCCCCGTGCCTGGTTCTTTTAAAGGAGTCAGAGTGGAATGGGTA
>NW_027882771.1:0-245 GCF_054177405.1 Leptonychotes weddellii | reverse complement strand
GATATATTGCTAGAGCCCATTCGAGATCTGCCAAATATATTTAAAGACACACACACACACACAGGCACACACTTCCCAGGTGATTCTGATGACCATCCAGGTTGGGGGGGCACTGATCAACAGAATCACTCACCTGAAACTTTATTCCCACCTCAGCATTTCTGCTTCAATATCTACCTGTACTTTGATATCTTTGATCGCAGGGAACTTACTACCTCCTGCAAGAATCCACTTGGCATGTCCAA
>NW_027882770.1:0-245 GCF_054177405.1 Leptonychotes weddellii | reverse complement strand
AGACCAATGTCGTCAGAGTTGATAGTTGCATGTAATGAATTATTAGCTTTGCACACTGAGATGTATTTTATAGCTAATATCTGTTGTAAGAAAAATGTGTGTTATTTGACTTTACTCATCACTGTACTATGTGAGAGCTTTTTTTAAAAAAATATTTTAGAGAGAGAGAGTGCAAGTGCATGAGTGGGAGGGAGAGAGAATCTCAAGCAGACTCTGTGCTGAGGGTGGAGCCTGACATGGGGCTT
>NW_027882769.1:0-245 GCF_054177405.1 Leptonychotes weddellii | reverse complement strand
TGAGGAAGGGATGGGGGAGGTGGTTGCTGCGTAGACACCAGGACCGCTCTGTCACCTGGTGGGGACTCAGGAGCCTCTGAAGTATGCTGCATACAGCACCCTGCACACCTCCCGGGTGGCGGTCCTGTTGCCCGGGTTCCACACTGGGCCTCTGATGCTTCCAGGAAGCACTGCCGACTCACTGGGGCTGTGGGGGGGGCTCTGCCGCCATTTCCAGCTGAGCGTCCACCCGTGTTTATACCATT
>NW_027882768.1:0-245 GCF_054177405.1 Leptonychotes weddellii | reverse complement strand
TGAGGAAGGGATGGGGGAGGTGGTTGCTGCGTAGACACCAGGACCACTCTGTCACCTGGTGGGGACTCAGGAGCCTCTGAAGTATGCTGCATACAGCACCCTGCACACCTCCCGGGTGGCGGTCCTGTTGCCCGGGTTCCACACTGGGCCTCTGATGCTTCCAGGAAGCACTGCCGACTCACTGGGGCTGTGGGGGGGGGCTCTGCCGCCATTTCCAGCTGAGCGTCCACCCGTGTTTATACCAT
>NW_027882767.1:0-245 GCF_054177405.1 Leptonychotes weddellii | reverse complement strand
TTCCCCCACCACCCCCATCACTGTTCCCAGGGCTGGGTAAAGGGGTCAGAGGGTCATGGTTTGGGAGGACCCAGAGTCTTCATAGTGCTGTGGTCTGAGCAGGATGTGCTGAAAGGTTCCAATTCCCAGGTCCTCCTCAGAAAGGACACAGCCCTTCCTGGCCCCCTTCCCCTCCCTGTCCCCTAGTCCATCACCTACTCTGCATCATCTTCGGTTTCCAGTACCCTCCCTGGGCCTGCAGCAGG
>NW_027882766.1:0-245 GCF_054177405.1 Leptonychotes weddellii | reverse complement strand
CCTGAGCCGAAGGCAGTCGCTTAACCAACTGAGCCACCCAGGCGCCCCCCTATGTTCCATTCTATTCATCCCTCCCTCTCTGCCAAACCCCTGGCAACAATTGATCTTATTATCTCTGCAACTTTGCCTTTTCCAAAATGTCCTAGAGTTGGAATCTGATAGTATGGAGCCTTTTCAGATTGGTTTCTTTTACTCAGCTATGTGCATGTAAGTTTCTTCCGTGCCTTGATAGCTCATTTCTTTTG
>NW_027882765.1:0-245 GCF_054177405.1 Leptonychotes weddellii | reverse complement strand
AAAAACTAATGATGTACTTACTATACAGTGGCTAACGGAACATAATAAAAAAAAAAGGCTGAAATTAAGCAGTCATATCGAAGTCTATAATAATGGCTAGAATAAATACACAGAGAACAACATTCATGTACCACTAACAATAAAATGCAGCCTAAGATCTCTAGGCTAAGACAATAATAGTCCCTGACTCTAGTGTCACGTTTATCACTCTGCTATGAAACATCTGTTTTCACGTCAATTGCTTA
>NW_027882764.1:0-245 GCF_054177405.1 Leptonychotes weddellii | reverse complement strand
TTAGGAGCTTTTTTGAAGGTGGGCACCAGAGTGTGTGGGATATATGGAGTCATTCTATCCGAATAATGAGGAGAGCATGACTCTAAGGCTGGGAATATTGGCAATCTCCTGAGGCAGACATCTGGATTATAGGCTCATGTACACTGAGAAAGGGGAGCAGAGAATCAGACTATTTGCAACTTTGTGATTTTGCCTTCTATCTCATCATGTCTCATGAACATCTTTCCATGTCATTATTCTTTTAC
>NW_027882763.1:0-245 GCF_054177405.1 Leptonychotes weddellii | reverse complement strand
AGCATCCTTGCCACTTGACCAGCTGCTCGCTTATGTGGTGCGACTTGGTCTCTGCGGCCTGTGAGTAATTTTCGTAGCCCTGACGATGCATGGTCACTCTCAAAGCTGGGCCTTTACATTACTGTTCATTCTGTTCAACCTCACATCTCTCTTTTCTGCCTAACTCTTGACCTGCAGGTGTCTGGTTAGACAGTCAGGCCTCTGTGTTGGAGAGACTGGCCCTGGTCCATTATTTAGTGGGTCAC
>NW_027882762.1:0-1667 GCF_054177405.1 Leptonychotes weddellii | reverse complement strand
TGGAATATTACTCAGCCATCAGAAAGGATGAATACCCAACTTTTACATCAACATGGATGGGACTGGAGGAGATTATGCTAAGCGAAATAAGTCAAGCAGAGATAGCCAAATATCATATGGTTTCACTTATTTGTGGAACATAAGGAATAGCATGGAGGACATTAGGAGAAGGAAGGGAAAAATGGTGGGGGGGGGAATTGGAGGGAGAGATGAACCATGAGAGACTATGGACTCTGAGAAACAAACAGGGTTTTAGAGGGGAGGGGGGATTGGTTAGCCCGGTGATGGGTATTAAGGAGGGCAGGTACTGCATGGAGCACTGGGTGTTATACGAAAACAATGGATTGTGGATCACCACATCAAAAACCAATGATGTACTGTATGGTGACTAACATAACATAAAAAAAAAAAAAAAAAGCCAAGTGTCTTACCGTGACCTTTTAAAAATTGGGGGACACTTGTACGTGAAAGTTGCTGAGGGAGTAGATGTTAAATGTTCTCCCGGACACAAACATCAGCAGATCCACCGTGAAAGGCACCTTCCTCAGCATGGGGAACACAGACGACCTCCTACCCCCAGAAACCTCCTCCTTCCCCTCGCTCAGGACAACCAACCACAGCTGGGAGTTACCCCAATTCCTCCTTTCTTTCATGCCCAATACCTAACCCATCAGCAAATTCGGTGAGCTCCATTTTCAAAACATACCCAGAATAGGACTCACCACTCCTTCCAAGGACACCTGTCTGGTCCACACTGGAGCCCATCTCTTGCCTAAGTTCCTGGAAAAGCTTCATCATGGACCTCCCTTGCGCATCCTCAACCCTCTGTCATCTGTTCTCAACACTAGTCAGGAAGGCCCAGTGAAACAGGGTCCCATGGGGTCACAGCCCTGCAATGGCTTTCTATCTCCCCTGTCACCTCTCTGAGGTCATGTCCTAAGCTGTCTCCTGTGGCCACAGGCCCTTATGCTGCTCCTGGACATAACTGGTATGCTCCTGCCCCGGGGCCTTTGCACATTCTTTCTCTTCCATTTAGAATGCTCTTGATGTGATATCACTCTTTCTTTCTTTCTTTCTTTCTTTTTCTTTATTTTTAAGATTTTATTTATTTATGTGACAGAGACAGAGATAATGAGAGCAGGAACACAAGCAGCGGGAGTGGGAGAGGGAGAAGCAGGCCTCCCGCCGAGCAGGGAACCTGATGTGGGACTCGATCCCAGGACCCTGGGATCATGACCTGAGCCGAAGGCAGACACTTAACGACTGAGCCACCCAGGCACCCAATCACTCACCTTCTTTAGATCTTGACTCAAAGATCACCTTCCTAGTGAAGTCCCACCTGGCCCCTATGTGAATAGCAAGCACTACCCCCACCTCCCCTTTGGCACCCCAGCCCTGTCTCCTGCTCTGTATTTCCACAGCAGCTATCCCAGTCACCAGTCCATCTCGGCAGGGCAGAAACAGAGGTCTACACTGATGGTTTCACCACTGACTCCCTCCGATTTCCTGGTCCAAAGCCCTGGGGGAAAGGTGCCCCAGGGCTCTTGCACAGCCAGGATACCCAGGTCCAGGGGGTCCACCTATTGCACCCTGAACTCCATCAGGAAAAGGAGCCACACGAGGAATCCACCTGCACATGAAACCTGAAACCAGACACCCTCCTCGAT
>NW_027882761.1:0-245 GCF_054177405.1 Leptonychotes weddellii | reverse complement strand
TTGAGCTCAAAATAATGTCTGTGGCGACAGTTTTGGTCTCAGGACCGCTTTACTCTCTTCACAGTTATTAAAGTCTCCAACGAGTTTTTGTTGATACAGGTTTTATCTACAGATAGTTACTGTATTAGAAGTCAACACTCAGAAAAATTCAAATGTTTATTAATTAGTTTAAAAATAGCAACAATAAATCCATTATATAATGTGTAAATATAAATAATATTTTTTGTAATGAAAATTACTATGCT
>NW_027882760.1:0-245 GCF_054177405.1 Leptonychotes weddellii | reverse complement strand
GGGTCTATATGGAAACAGTCAGCATTGATAGTCAGCAAGGGCTCCGAACACCAGATCTGGAGAAACCTCAGGGGGACATCCCTCGTGTCCTGAAACCTTGGTTTTAAGTCCTAAGTGAATTATGCTGTGTGCTTTTTTAAAGATTCATGGTTATTTTGATTGGAAACCAGTTCTTAATTGAGTTCTCTTTAGAACAGAGCGCAGCAAACAGTGTTGGCACACGGGTGTAGAAACTAACACTGGTA
>NW_027882759.1:0-245 GCF_054177405.1 Leptonychotes weddellii | reverse complement strand
AGCCTAGGCCAGACTGGAATTTAAAGATGTTCTGCTTTCATTGGAACTAGAGTTTTGCAGAGTCGCTTCTCATGGATCTTTGAAAAGAAATGCCTGGGTATGGAACAAATCATCCTAAAATTTGTATGGAACCAGAAAAGACCCCGCATAGCCAGAGGAATGTTGAAAAAGAAAAGCAAAGCCGGCGGCATCACAATTCCGGACTTCCAGCTCTATTACAAAGCTGTCATCATCAAGACAGCATG
>NW_027882758.1:0-245 GCF_054177405.1 Leptonychotes weddellii | reverse complement strand
AGAGACTAGGGAATAGAAAGATGAATCAGACATAGTTTCTGCTCCCACATTGCATTAATTTTCAATACTGCTGTAACAAATTACCACCAAATTGATAGCTTAAACAATATAAATTAACCCTATCATTCTGGTGTAGTTCGGAAGTCTGACACAGGTCTCAGTTGGCTAAAATCAAGGTTTGGGCAGGGAAACTTTTGTGCTTTTCTAACTTCTAATGGCTGCCTACACTCCTTGGTCCCATCTTC
>NW_027882757.1:0-245 GCF_054177405.1 Leptonychotes weddellii | reverse complement strand
TTACTCAGATTAAAAAAAAACAAACTGGGGCACCTGGGTGGCTCAGTTGGTTAAGAGTCCGACTCTTGGGTTTTGGCTCAGGTCATGATCTCAGGGTTGTGAGATCAATCCCTGTGTCGGGCTCCCTGCCGAGCAGGGAGTTTGCTTCTCTCCCTCTCCCTCTGCGCCCCCACCCTCACCCCCAATTCGTGCACGTGCTATGTCTCTCTCAAATAAACAATCTTAAAAAAAAAAAGAGTATTAGC
>NW_027882756.1:0-245 GCF_054177405.1 Leptonychotes weddellii | reverse complement strand
CCACTTTGTCTTTTCAATGGCACTATTAAAAACTACAAGAGGGGCGCCTGGGTGGCTCAGTCGGTTAAGCGACTGCCTTCGGCTCAGGTCATGATCCCGGAGTCCTGGGATCGAGTCCCGCATCGGGCTCCCTGCTCAGCGAGGAGCCTGCTTCTCCCTCTGACCCTCCCCCACTCATGTACTCTCTCTCTCTCTCTCAAAATAAATAAATCTTTAAAAAAAAAAAAAAACTAGAAGATTTATTT
>NW_027882755.1:0-245 GCF_054177405.1 Leptonychotes weddellii | reverse complement strand
TCCAATTAGCTTGTCACTATGAGCAAATACAGTACAACAGAACTATTTTTTTTTTTATTTTCTCAAAAACTGGAACTGCTCTTCAGTAACTGAAGCTGAACAAAAATCAACATTTATTATTATAAGCACAGTGGAGACACGCAGAGTTGGTTTTCTCTTGGTTTGTGTACTGTCTTTAGCTGTTAGGGAATTTAATTTAATTGATACGGGAGAGAAGCAGCACATTCAACAAAGGGATGTGGATT
>NW_027882754.1:0-245 GCF_054177405.1 Leptonychotes weddellii | reverse complement strand
AACTTCGGGCACCTGGGTGGCTCAGTTGTTTAAGTGTCTGCCTTTAGCAGGGAGTCTGCTTCTCCCTCTGCCCCTCACCCCACTCTTCTCCCACTCTTTCTCTCAAATAAATAAATAAAATCTTTAAAAAAAAATTGTGAAACTTCAAGCAAAGTGGTAATATGCTAATAATGTTAACAAAGAAAATAATTTGAAAACTGACATATGCTTATAAACAAAATAAAGATTTATGCTGTTAGAAGGTA
>NW_027882753.1:0-245 GCF_054177405.1 Leptonychotes weddellii | reverse complement strand
TGACCTGGGCCAAAACCAAGAGTCAGATACTTAACAGAATGCACCACCCAGGCGCCCCTCAGTGTGAATCTTTAAAAGATAAGGACTTTTTTTGGGAAACATAACTTTAATGCTATATGATCTTACCTTAAAAATTAGTGAAATTTCCTTAATTATTTCTTAAATAAGTGGTGTTCATATTTCCCCAGTATTTCTGTAGCGTATTAGAGGAGATTGAAATTATTAAAACCTGTACATTTAGGGGA
>NW_027882752.1:0-245 GCF_054177405.1 Leptonychotes weddellii | reverse complement strand
AGCATCCTTGCCACTTGACCAGCTGCTCGCTTATGTGGTGCGACTTGGTCTCTGCGGCCTGTGAGTAATTTTCGTAGCCCTGACGATGCATGGTCACTCTCAAAGCTGGGCCTTTACATTACTGTTCATTCTGTTCAACCTCACATCTCTCTTTTCTGCCTAACTCTTGACCTGCAGGTGTCTGGTTAGACAGTCAGGCGTCTGTGTTGGAGAGACTGGCCCTGGTCCATTATTTAGTGGGTCGC
>NW_027882751.1:0-1667 GCF_054177405.1 Leptonychotes weddellii | reverse complement strand
CCACAGCAACTTCTTTCAAGATACATCTCCAAAACCTAGTGAAACAAAAGCAAAAATGAACTTTTGGGACTTCATCAAGATAAAAAGCTTCTGCACAGCAAAGGAAACAGTCAACAAAACAAAGAGGCAACCCACAGAATGGGAGAAGATATTTGCAAATGACACTACAGATAAAGGGCTGGTATCCAAGATCTATAAAGAACTTCTCAAACTCAACACCCCAAAAATACTATTTTTAAGCTTAATTTGAAAAGGCAGTATCAAGAAAAGGTAAAGATAATTCAATATTTTTTCAGCCTAATGCTTGGTTTCTGCAAAGTTTCATGGACCACTGTACTTCTCAAATACACTCAGGGATCTGTGGCATTATGCCAGGAGTATGCAAGAAAATGATGAATTTTTCTGAAGCATCAATTTTACTAGAATATGTTTTGGGGAAAAGTGTATATAATTTAAAATGGTAAAGAAATTCAAGTATTTATTATTTTTATTGAGGTATAATTGACAAAACATTATATAGTTGGCCCTTAAACAACATGGGTTTGAACTGTGCAAGTCCACTTATAAGTGGATTTTTTTCAATAAATATAATACAGTGCTATAAATGTATTTTCTCTTTCTTCTTCTTATTTTTTTTATCCGGCAGGGGGAGAGAGTAGGAGCAGAGGGAGAGGGAGAGAGAGAGAATTTTAAGTAGGCTCCATGCCCAGCGTGAAGCCTGACGCAGGGCTCGATTTCACAACCTTGAGATCATGACCTGAGTCCAAATCAAGAATCAGACACTTAAGCGACTGAGTCACCCCGGCACCCCTATTTTCTCTTTCTTATGATTTTCTAAATAGCATTTTCTTTTCTTTAGCTTACTTATTATAAGAATATGGTATATAATACATATGATATCCAAAATATGTGCTAATTGACTGTTTATGTTATCGGTAAGGCTTCCAGTCAACAGTAGGCTGTTAGTAGTGGGCTCACAGTAAGTTTAAAATTCATAGGCATTGGCACAACCCCCAAGTCCAATGACAGTTCAAATAATATATGTAGTGCACAGTGTAAAACATTAATAAGAAAGGACATACGAAAGATTAAAGATTCAAAGAACTCTTACTAGTTTATGCTGTTATTCACTGGTTGGAAGAATTTAGATTCTTTTCCTGGTGTAGCATTATTTAAGGCAAATAAGGCAATATAGATAAAATCACAGAAATGTCACAAATAAAACTTCATGAACTCTACTTAAAATTTTAGAAGGCTTACGGGTGCCTGGGTGGCTCAGTTGGTTAAGCGACTGCCTTCGGCTCAGGTCATGATCCTAGAGTCCTAGGATTGAGTCCCACATCGGGCTCCCTGCTCAGCAGGGAGTCTGCTTCTCCCTCTGACTCTCCCCCCTCTCATGCTCTCTCTCTCTCACACATAAATAAATTAAAAAAAAATTAGAAGGCTTTGAATGTTAAATGCAAAAGGAATTAATTCATTCTCTTATTTTTTTTTTCTTTTAGCCAGCCCTAAAGGCACAGAATTAATTTAACTTCAGCATACCTATGCAGCTGACAGTATTCCTGGCTTCTAAAAGACCCCAAGAGAAATTGATTTAGTGGACAAGTTTTGCAGCTGTTAGAAGAATCCTATAGATAGATCACTGGGGGGGCGGGGGGGGGGGGAAT
>NW_027882750.1:7303-13067 GCF_054177405.1 Leptonychotes weddellii | reverse complement strand
ATACCTACACACACAATGGAATAGTATGCAGCCATCAAAAGGAATGAGAGCTTGCCATTTGCAACGACGTGGATCGAATTGGAAGGTATTATGCTGAGCGAAATAAGTCAATCAGAGAAAGGCATGTATCATTTGACCTCACTGATATGAGGAATTCTTAATCTCAGAAAACAAACTTAGGGTTGCTGGAGTGGTGGGGGGTGGGAAGGATGGGGTGGCTGGGTGATAGACATTGGGGAGTGTATGTGCTATGGCGAGCGCTGCGAATTGTGCAAGACTGTTGAATCACAGATCTGTACCTCTGGGAAAAAAAAAAAAGGAAGAAGATAGCAGGAGAGGAAGAATGAAGGGGGGGAAATCAGAGGGGGAGACGAACCATGAGAGATGATGGACTCTGAAAAACTGAGGGTTCTAGAGGGGAAGGGGGTAGGAGGATGGGTTAGCCTGGTGATGGGTATTAAAGAGGGCACGTTCTACATGGAGCACTGGGTGCTATACGCAAACAATGAATCATGGAACACTACATCAAAAACTAATGATGTAATGTACGGTGATTAACATAACAACAAAAAAATTTTTTTAAAGATTTTATTTATTCATTTGACAGAGAGAGAGAGCACAAGTACAAGGAGCAGCAGCAGAGGGAGAGGGAGAAACACGCTCCCCACTGAGCAAGGAGTCTGATGTGGGGCTCGAGCCCAGGACCCTGGGATCATGATCTGGGCCAAAGGCGGATGCTTAATCAACTGAGCCACCCAGACGCCCCAGAAGCTGAAAATCTTAACATTCCCTATCAGTAGTTCAATGCTAAGCAGTGCAAGTGTTTGCTGCAATTTTTTGAGCTCAAGAATGAGACAAACTTTTCTCAATATAATGGATAGCTCTGGAAATTACTTTTCACTGCAGACTTAAAAATGTTTCTTAATAACTAAATCTAAAATTACAAGGTCTACTGCTTGCTAACCCTGCCATGGATAATGTTCCTGAGAGTAAATGACACTGCTCCTTGGACTGCATTCTCCTTGTTGGGTCCCCAGGTAAAGAAGGCTGTCCTACCCAGAGATACACTGATTCCTGGTTCCATATAGCAGAACAAGTATTGTTCCCTGATAATGGAGTTCATGCCCCACAAATAATCAATAACGTATCCTTAACTTTAGCTACCACAGCAATGAGATGTCACAAGCCCTACAGCACATCAGCAGATATTTGTCTAAATGCCCCTGCATGGATTATACTGGGTACAAGACTGGCCATGGACTATATTCTGGCGAACAGGGAGGAGTATGTACGGTTGCCAACACCTCCTACTGAGTTGGATTAACACTACTGGTTAGATGGAACAATTCATACATGCTAAGGAAAGGAAACTAAATGGTTATCTAAAAATACCTACTAGTCCCCTCTGGGACTTACTCACTTAGCTGAATCTGAGATCCTGAGGCGGATGGCTGAGATCAACACTGCAGAATGGCTTCACCCTGCTAACTGGGATTCTGTTTATAATCGCCTTAATCAAGTGTTATACAAGACAAACTGAATGGATTTCAATGAACGTCACTGCATCTAATTTTGAAGGGTAGACTCTTGGGAGCAATGGCCTGCAATGAATCCCAAGCATCCCCATATGTCCTTGCTGAGTATGGCAAACTGAAGGCCTAACTATCCTCTGACTCTAAGCCATTTTTATAACTAGTAATGAAGGCAAATTGGTAGGTCAAAATGACCACAAAGTAACTGCTCACTCTTTCAAACAGGGTCACTGGTTTGCTTACTGTTTTGCTACAAAAGGTGCTAAGCCCTTAGTACTGGCTTCCTCAGCTGCAGTACAACCCACTACATAAAATGCCATCAGGTGGGCTCATCATATTACCCCATGGTAGTTAGAGGCAGGGTGAACCAGCGCTATCATGTAACACTCCTAGTGTTTCCTAGGCTGGAGTAGTAATACATTATCTTGCTCTAATCTAGTGAGTCTTAATAGCCAGTTTTGGCATCTATGGAGTTCTTGGAGGTTAAAGTATAAAAACCACATGTGCTTCAGGGGTGCCTGGGTGGCTCAGTCAGTTGGGCATCCAACTCTTGGTTTCAACTCAGGTGGTGAATTCAGAGACCTGGGATCAAGCCTCTAGTTGGACTCCACACCAGCGCAGAGTCTGCTTTGTCTCTTTCCCTCCCCTTCTGCCCCTCCCCACACTCGCTTGTGCTCTCTCTCTCACAAATAAATGAATAAATAAAAACCACATGTATTTCATAAAATTAATTCCTGGAATCTTCGTCCCAAAGCAAAATGCTGGTAGGTCCGGATATAATTCCTACCTCAGGTGCACTTACCATTTATACATTAATCACTATCAACACAACTACTTGGTTGGACTCCCTATAAATCCATGGTACATGTCCACTGAGTCTAAATACCTGAGTCTTAAAACAATGGAATCCAGCACTTTCAGAAGTTATAACTAATTTTTAAAACAATGCGTAAAAAAAAGATACGCTATGGTTGACAATTTAGAGGCCACATATTTAATTTTAATTTTTTTAAATTTTTTTTTTGAGAGAGAGAGAAAGGAATGGGGAGGGGCAGAAGGAGAGGGAGAGAGAGAACAACCCTGAGACCATGACCTCAGCTGAAATCAAGAGTCGGACGCTTAACTGACTGAGCCAACGAGGCACCCCATCACATATTTATTTTAAATGACAAGCTCCTCATAAAAATATTATTACTCTTTGACCCACTAGTTTGACTCTAGATGATTTAGGAAAAGTAAATAAATGAAAAAATAAAGGCAATATATAAAAGCACTTTTTTTTTTTTTTTAGATTTTATTTTCAATGAAAGCCCTACTACCAGTGTTAGTGACCTAGGTGAAAAGGTTTTTATGGTAAACCAAAAATTTTATAGCAGTGCTACTGATTTTTATTTACTTATTTTTTAAAGATTTTATTTATTTGACAGAGAGAGACACAGCGAGAGAGGGAACACAAGCAGGGGGATTGGGAGAGGGAGAAGCAGGCTTCCCACCGAGCAGGGAGCCCGATATGGGGCTCGATCCCAGGACCCTGGGATCTCGACCTGAGCCGAAGGCAGACGCTTAACAACTGAGCCACCCAGGTGCCCCAGTGCTACTGATTTTTTTTTTTTGATTTTTTTTTTTTTAATTTATTTATTTGAGAGAGAGAATGAGATAGAGAGAGCATGAGAGGGGGGAGGGTCAGAGGGAGAAGCAGACTCCCTGCTGAGCAGGGAGCCCGATGCGGGACTCGATCCCGGGACTCCAGGATCATGACCTGAGCCGAAGGCAGTCACTTAACCAACTGAGCCACCCAGGCGCCCCCAGTGCTACTGATTTTTAAAAGAACTAGAAACAGGGGTACCTGGCTGGCTCAGTCAGTAGAGCATGCGACCTTGATCTTGGGTTGTGAGTTCGAGCCCCATGTTAGGTATAGAGATTGCTTAAAAATAAAATCTTTAGGGGCGCCTGGGTGGCGTAGTCGGTTGAGTTTCCAACTCTTGGTTTCAGCTCAGGTCGTGATCTCAGGGTCATGGGATTGAGCCCCGCATCGGGCTCCCTGCTCAGTGAGAGACTGCTTTTCCCTCTCCCTCTGCCCCTCCCTGCTGCTTGTGCTCTTGAGAGTGTGTTCTCTCTTTCTTTCTCAAATAAAATCTTTAAAAAAAAAACCAGTGAAATAAAATCACAAATAATTGATTATAACTATGTAAAAACTATGTATATTGACAACGATTAGAAAATAAGAAAATAAGGAGCAGCTGGGTGGCTCAGTAGGTTGAGCATGCAGCCCTTGATTTTGGCTCAGGTCATGATCTTGGTGTCGTGGGCCTGAGCCCCGCATCAGGCTCCACACTCATCAGGGAGTCGGCTTCTCTCTCTCTCCCTCTGCCCTTCCCTCCACTCACTGTCTCTCTCTCTAAAATAAATGAATAAAGCGGGCGCCTGGGTGGCTCAGATGGTTGAGCGTCTGCCTTCGGCTCAGGTCATGATCCCAGAGTCCTGGGATCGAGTCCCGCATCGGGCTCTCTGCTCCTTGGGAGCCTGCTTCTCCCTCTGCCTCTCTCTCTCTCTGTCTCTCATGAATAAATAAATAAAAATCTTTAAAAAAAAAAAAAAATTAATGAATAAAGCTTAAATTTTAAAAAAAGAAAAAAGTAAAATATGTTCTGTAAGTTTGGTTATAAATTATAAATTAGGGGTGTCTGGCCGGCTCAGTCAATTAAGCATCTGCCTTTGGCTCAGGTCATGATCCTAGGGTCCTGGGTTCGAGCCCTGCATCGGACTCCTTGCTCAGCAGGGAGCCTGCTTCTCCCTCTCCTTCTGCCTGCCACTCCCCCTGCTTGTGCCCACTCTCTCTCTTTCAAATAAATACATCTTGGGGCGCCTGGGTGGCTCAGTCGTTAGGCGTCTGCCTTCGGCTCGGGTCATGATCCCAGCGTCCTGGGATCGAGCCCCGCCATCGGGCTACCTGCTCGGCGGGAAGCCTGCTTCTCTCTCTCCCACTTACCCTGCTTGTGTTCTCTCTCTGCCAAATAAATAAATAAAATCTTTAAAAAATAAATAAATAGGGTCGCCTGGATGGCTCAGTCATTAAGCGTCTGCCTTCGGCTCAGGTCATGGTCCCAGCGTCCTGGGATCGAGCCCCACATCGGGCTGCCTGCTCCGCGGGAAGCCTGCTTCTCCCTCTCCCAATCCCCCTGCTTGTGTTCCCTCTCTCGCTGTGTCTCTCTCTGTCAAATAAATAAAATCTTTAAAAAATAAATAAATAAATAAATAAAATACATAAAATCTTTAAAAATAAATAAATAATAAATTAGATAATTGGTATCTCTTAGGAGTTTTTAAAGTTATTTTGCCGGGGCACCTGGGTGGCTCAGTCGGTTAAGCATCTGCCTTCGGCTCAGGTCATGTTCCCAGGGTCCTGGGATCAGGCCCTGCATCGGGTTCCTTGCTCAACAGGGAGCCTGCTTCTCCCTACCTCTCTGCTGCTCCCCCTACTTGAGCTCGCTCCTGCTCTCTCTCTCTCTGTCTAGTAAATAAATAAAAATCTTAAAAAAAAAGTTATTTTGATGTAATTTTGTTAAAATAGCAACCTATCTTGGTGTACTTAAAATATGATTCAATATTTAAAAACAGAATACAGCAGGGTGTACCTGGGTGGCTCAATCGGTTAAGCGTTCAACACTCAATTTCGGCTCAGGTCATGATCTCAAGGTCCTAGGATTGAGCCCTGAGGCAGGCTCCATGCTTGGCGTGTAGCATGCTCAAGATTCTCTCTCCCTCTCCCTCTGCCCCTTCCCTCCACTCCCCACTGCATGCACGTGCTCTCTTAAAAACAAACAAACAAACCAGAACACACCAGTTAGTCACATTTAAGTATTTAAATTAGCAATATGAGGACACCTTTTGTCATCCCTACTGTCAGAATGGCTACTGGATTCCATCATTTCTGAATTCTTAACTCTACCCTTTTTTGAGCTAGAATGGAAGCAAATAGATAAAAACCACCCCCATAGCTGCAGTAGAAACCAACAGATAAGAATATTTATGATGGGGCGCCTGGGTGGCTCAGTTGGTTAAGCGACTGCCTTCGGCTCAGGTCATGATCCTGGAGTCCCGGGATCGAGTCCCGCATCGGGCTCCCTGCTCGGCAGGGAGCCTGCTTCTCCCTCTGACCCTCCCCCCTCTCATGTGCTCTCTGTCTCTCTCATTCTCTCTGTCTCAAATAAATAAATAAAATCTTTAAAAAA
>NW_027882750.1:0-7203 GCF_054177405.1 Leptonychotes weddellii | reverse complement strand
ATTTATGATGATATTACATCTTAATAAAGAAAACAAATTTAGACTCCAGTAACTGTTTTAACTTTCATTCAGTAAACTATGTACAGAAAAACATATCCAACTTCACAATACAAAATATTATGCTAGAAACTCTCTTAAGTCTATCAGATATAGGGAGACTGCATGGCTCAGCTGGTTAAGCGTTGGACTCTTGATTTCGGCTCAGGTCTTGATCTCAGGGTCGTGGGATCAAGCCCCCAAGATCAGTGCAGAGGCTACATAAGATTCTCTTGCTCTCCCTCTGCCACCCCTGACCTCCCACCCCCCCCATGCACATGTGTGCACTCTCACACTCTAATAAATAAACAAATCTAGAAGTTAAAATATTTTTTAAAAAGTCTATCAGATATATAAATCCATTGTTTAAATCTAATATCCTTGAGAAAAGTCAATTCAAGAAACTTAACTTTTAAAATAATTATGCAGGGATGCCTGGGTGGCTCAGTTGGTTAAGCATCTGCCTTTGGCTCAGGTCATGATCCCAGGGTCCTGGGATCAAGTCCTGCATCGGGGCTCCCTGCTCAGTGGGGAGCCTGCTTCTCCCTCTGCCTGCTGCTCCCCCTGCTTGTGCTCTCTCTCCCTCTGACAAATAAAATCTTTAAAAAATAATAGTGATAAAAAAATAAAATAAAACAATTATGTAATTCCAATCTCTGTCTTGTTAAGCATGAAATTTTTTTAAAAGCTTTTATTTATTGGGGCGCCTGTGTGGCTCAGTCGTTAAGCGTCTGCCTTCGGCTCGGGTCATGATCCCAGGGTCCTGGGATCCAGCCCCGCATCAGGTTCCCTGCTCAGCAGGAAGCCTGCCTCTCCTTCTCCCACTCCCCCTGCTTGTGTTCCCTCTCTCGCTGTCTCTCTCTCTGTGTCAAACAAATAAATAAAATCTTAAAAAAAAAAAAGGCTTTTATTTATTTATTTGAGAGAGAGAAAGAGAGCTCCAGCACAAGCAGGGGGGAGAGGCAGAGGCAGAAGGAGAAGCAGGCTCCCCTTGCAGCAGGGAGCCCGATGCAGGGCTTGATCCCAGGACCCAGAGATCATGACCTGAGCCGAAGGCAGACACTTAACAGACTGAGCCACCCAGGAGCCCCAAGGATGAAATTTCTAGAAAAAGATAGAATTCCATTTATTTACATGTACTTAGTACATTTTTACATGTACCAACAGCACTCATTTAAATTACCAGACCCTTAAAAAGCATTAAAAGTCTTTTCTGGGAATGGATCAGGGGGTAGGAAGGGATGGGGTGAGGAGTTATTCTTTAAAAGATTATTAGTATTATTTGATCTTATAACCACAGATACAAATTATGTAGATATATGTATTTTTATATGTGAAGTAATTACTACCACTTAACATAACCACCATGAGTCAAAGACAATACCTTGGGGCGAGGAAAGATGTTGCTCTTGTAGCTTCTCCTGAGAGAGGAGTCCCAAGTAGCTGAGAACAACATACTTCGTTTCATAGTGAAATCCTAGAGGCACAGTAGTAGAGGACGCCATTGAGTTGGCTGGCAGAGCTCCAGAAGTCTACTTATAGATGTGTAAAACCTAAAAAACATAAAAAGTTATTTTTTCAGTTTAAAGTTTGTTACATGCCAGTACATTTCCCCATTGACTGAAATTATTCAACTTAATACCAAAATAAGTATTTCTCAGACTTTTCTTCTCAGTAATTTTTAAAAATTGTAACTTTAGTTTACTTACAAGTCAGAATTTATTAATTCAGACTTCAGATCAAAAGCAAATTTCCCTTTCTATCTCTCCCTAGTTTCTCTGTTTTCACCTATGTGGCAAAAACACTGGCTATGCCCCCACCTTTCCCTTCACCCCAATATATATTCTCTTATTTCTTTTAATAATAAAGCCTCCTGGGGCACCTGACTGGCTCATTTGGTAGAGTGTACAACTCTTATCTCGGGGTTGTGAGTTCAAGCCCCATGCTGGGTGTGGAGATTACTTAAAAATAAAATCTAAATACATACATACATACATACATACATACATAAAACCTCCTAAATTCCAGCTAGGTCCATGGCCACACAACTGCAGACCACATTTCCCAGTTCCTTAGCAGCTTCATGTGCCAAATGATTAGCCTGAGTCAGAGGAATATGAGCAGAAGTTATATGTGCAATCCGTGGGCCTCTTTTTAAAGATTTTCTCTTTCCTCCTTGCTATGGTTTAGAATGTGAATATGGCAGACAACCAGTTCTGACATGCAAACAAGGACACCACTTTAGGGGATCGTAAAGTAACAAGAGAGAAGGATCTGGGTCCCTGAATGACCACGTGCAGCAGAGCCGCCCTGCCTGGACTAACTACCTCAGGACTGTCATTTAAGGCACTTCATTCTGAAATCTCTTCATTCGGCATCCTAACTTGTACCCTAATTAATACAACTACAACTTTTGCCTCTTCACATGGACTTAGTAGCTGTTTTACCTACCAAATGCCTTAACAGTTGTTTCAAATCAAAAATTCTTATTAAGGAGTTTCCAAATAACTGAGTTTTTTAAATTAAACAATAATACTAACTGCTTTAAGATCTCAGGAAATAGCCAGTAAAAGAAAAAGAGGTTCAGGTAACTAACAACATGAAAAGGAGACAGGCAATGTTGACAAAATTTAAGATCTATAAGCAAACTAAGAGAAATGTCTAAGAGTGATAAACAATGAAAAAATACATGCAGAATTTATTTTTTTTTAAAGATTTTATTTGGGGCGCCTGGGTGGCTCAGTTGGTTAAGCGACTGCCTTCAGCTCAGGTCATGATCCTGGAGTCCCAGGATCGAGTCCCGCATCGGGCTCCCTGCTCGGCGGGAAGCCTGCTTCTCCCTCTGACCCTCCCCCCTCTCATGTGCTCTCTCATTCTCTCTCTCTCAAATAAATAAAATCTTTAAAAAAAAAAAAAAAGATTTTATTTGACAGACAGAGAGACAGCGAGAGAGGGAACACAAGCAGGGGGAGTGGGAGAGGGAGAAGCAGGCTTCCCGTGGAGCAGGGAGCCCAATGCGGGGCTGGATCCCAGGACGCTGGGATCATGACCTGAGCTGAAGACAAACGCTCAATGACTGAGCCACCCAGGCGCCCCCATGCACAATTTTAAATACACAAAAGAAAACAGTGGCTATATAAAGAGATAAAAAGGAAGAATAACATAAAAATATGCTTTGAATGGTTAAATACTGTCTTTTAAATATTGCACTAGGATTTCTTTTGATAGCCTATGTAAATACTGATAATAGCAACCATAAATGCATTTTTTAAAGTCCCTATTGTTTCCTACCTTCACGGAGCAAAGCTACCAAATTGTATCAAAACATACATGAAATCAAACAGTAGGCCTTAGACTGCCCTGTTCAACTTTAAAAGTTTATCAACTTCAGAAAGTATTTCAAAATTATTACTACATACCCCAAAGAAAGGGAAAAAGTGTCACAGCTTACATCACAGGAATAAAAGCCACACCCGCTGTGTAATTACAGGGTGCTTTACTCTTAAAAAGCTCAAAATATTTGATACTTTTACAGTTACCATTTAATAGTGACAGAATTTCAAGTTTACAAATATAAAAAGGGATACCCACAAAGGTAAAATAAGTTTTCTGAGGCCTATCAGTCAGGTACTAGCTAGCACGGTGCTGTAATGAACCTTTGCTTTTTTATTGTATTTTTTTGCCTGCCTGCCATCTGAACCCAATTTCCTTTATAGGGAGCATCCAACATTGCGTCAATCTCGATAGGAAACAGAAATCTCCCAGCCCCCACTGTAAAAGCTAAAATGAGGTCGATTTTTTTTCTTTCCCATTCTCCTGTTCTGCGGCATGTAGGGTATGTGATGTAGGTTCAGCCAAGTCAGAGACTCCTACTAGCATCGAGAACGTGGAAAGACATTTAAATTAAAGATAATTCATGGAGAAGGTTGTGGTACTAAGTCAGCAGAGGCAGAGGCTGCAGATCCAACAGCAGTGTCCTAACTCTTCTGTTCCTTGGCCTGATCCCTGTTGAGTCTGCAGCCAAGTCTCCCTTGGTTCCTGCCTGTTTCCCAAACCTGATTTTCCAGCTTCCCATCCATTCTGTGAGCTACCCAATGCCCTTTTCCTAAGTTCCATTTCTGCTTAAATAAGCTAGAATGATTCTGTGATGTTGGTAACCAAGAGCTAACTGGAACAAGGGCCAAGATGGAACCTAATTTTCTTAAAACTTGTGAGGCAGTTCCCCAACAACTATAACACACTACTTTCATGTGAAGATTACTAGGCTGAATTTATAGTTTAGAAAAATCTTTAAAGTCCTCATATCGACCTAGTAATTATATCTACTGAAACAGAACGCAATGCCTTCTGATAATTTTGTGTGTTCATTCAACACACATTTCTTAAGATACAAGGTACTCTACAGACATTAGGCATAAATTAAGATAAATCACCTGCCTTCTGGAGTTTTTGACCAAGCAGAGGAAAACGAAAATATGCAAATAAATCTGAATAATAAAGTTCTATGATACAAGTTAGTATCCACAGAATAGGAGAGGGTAACCCAAAAGAGGAAGCAGGAAAGTTTCTCTGGGAAAGGGAAAAAGTAAAAATCAGGAAAGGCTTTATCAAGTAAAATCTGAGCCAATCTTGGAACATGAGTAGGTATTCACTAACTGAACCAGCTTAGGGGGATGAGACAGGGATGCATTTTAGATGTAAAGACCAGGAAAAAGCATAGAAGCGTTTTGAAACAGCATAGAACATAAAAACTAAGGAATCTGACATGGCTAAATCATAAGATATAAGGGGGATGAGGCTCAGCAGGAGTAAGCAGCAGTCAACAACTGGTGTGCTTTGTATACCATGGGATTCTGGAAAGCTTAGGTTTTATCCTATAAGCAAGGAATTATTTTAACCATGTTCATGAACAAACCCCCTAAAACTGTATGCAAATTCTCTGTGCATGACCATTTTTTTTCTAGAAAGAAAAATCATTCCATTTCTTTCGTTTCTCAAATTAGATCATGATGTAAAACAGGCTAAAAACTACTATAGAACACTACCAGGAACTATTGAAAGGTTTCAAGCAAGAAAAGCATTCAACAGATTGTATTCTAGAAAAATTATCCTGGAGATGGTATGGAAGATTAAGAATAGAGATTGGAGGCAAGGACACAAGTTAGGGGAATATTGGAAAAATCTAAACAAGATGTATGTGAGGCGTAAATTAGAGCAAGAACACAAGAAAGAAGGGGATGAATAGGAAAAATATTAAGAGCTTCAAAGATTTGTTAAACTAACTCAGTAAGAGTACTCCAGGCAGCTGTAGGGAAAGTGGTGTTATTCCTATTTCTCAAATCAGATAATATAGAAGAGCTGGTTTAGGAGAGGATAATATGTTCACTTTGGGGCATACTGAATTTAAAATACCTAGTTGTCCAGGTGAAGATGTACAGCAAGAGGTTGGATATAAGAGGTCTTATACTAAGAGCTCTGGACTGGAAATAAAAAATTGTGCTCTGCATAGATAAAAGTCAACGAAATTATCTAAGGAGACTGAATACAGAGTTAGTGACTTCCAATGGGTAGGAAGTGTCAAAACTTTGGGTAGGAGTGAGAAAGGGTATTACAGGTTGAAAAACCCATATTCAATAGATAGTTTCACACTGGAAGGGAAACATTACCTCTGTTTCCAGATTACAAAGTATAGAAAATAAAGCTCAGCAAATCTTCAATCTTCTTTGTTTTTTCTTCAATCTTCTCTGTATCAATGACTCAGTGCAGGGATGGGAGAGAAGAATAAATGCACCCATCACTCCCGACCCCAAACACCACCACCAGAAGAGGAGCCAGAGAATTTTTTATTTATCAAAAGGAGACATGGTTTTAAAAAAAATGTCAAGAAATACTGGTTTCATCTGAAAAAGAAACACCATTAGAATTCACGGCAAAACTAACATTTCAGGGGTCATCAAAAGATGAGAAGCTGGCAGAGGTGACCTCCACGTCTGGATCGGAACAGTCAGAAAGGAAGGAAGAAAAACAGGAAAGAGTGTGTTTACAGAAGTCAGGGAAGGAACTTCAATAAGAAGGTAGTGAAGAAATGTATGAAATGTAACAACACACCAAAAAGAATGAAAATGTCAGGGTAATGATCCTTGACTGGACAGTTCTATTTGACGGCCAGGGGCAATAGCAAAAGGCAGGGAGTTACAGACTGAATAGGAAGTGAAAAGGGAGAGAAAGGAGTTTTAGTCTATTCTTTCAAAGAAAGAGCCTGGTTGGATGGGGAGAAAAGAATAGAGGCCAGAGAGAGAGATGAGTTTGAGAGTTCATTTGTTTTGTTTTTGTGCACAAGAGTCTTAAGCACGTTTACACACGCTGGAGGAGGAGCCAATGAGATATAAATACAGAAAGCAAGGAATAAATTATGAAGTGAAGTTCCAAAAGAGAGGGGAGAACAGAGCAAATCAGTAACAAAATTTCAGCTTTACAAAGTCTTAGAATTTTTTGGTAACAGGAAGAATAAAGAAGTACTCACATTTTGAATAACGCTTTAAATAAAAAATTGATGTTCTCAAATTTGTTATATTCAAATTCCTGTATTTATCAAAAATCTGTATCTGAAGACAATTTTAGTCATTCTCCAACCCAGATGCCATAGAAAAAGCATAGTTCACTGAATTTCCAAATTTGATTTTTAGCCTAGTGCTCTTCAAATTTTCTTACAAATCCCAATTGCCTAACCATAAATGCAATCTTAATCATGGATTTCATAATTTTCCATCCTCCACAGTCACTTCACTATTTGCAATAAAGTCCTCAGCTCTAGTATACATGTTAATATCCATACAACCATATATTTGGTGGATGATTATATTCTATTCAATCATTCTAACATTTTTCAATGATTCACACTAATGGAGAAGATGATAACACAAACTGCCACCATTTAAGTTCAGTACACAGTTTTTAGGCTTTAAATGTATATTGGAGGGCACCTGGGTGGCTCAGTTGGTTAAGCGACTGCCTTCAGCTCAGGTCATGATCCCAGGGTCCTGGGATCGAGTCCCACATCGGGCTCCCTGCTCTGCGGGAAGCCTGCTTCTCCCTCTCCCACTCCCCCTGCTTGTGTTCCCTCTCTCGCTGTGTCTCTCTCTGTCAAATAAATAAATAAAATCTTTT
>NW_027882749.1:0-1087 GCF_054177405.1 Leptonychotes weddellii | reverse complement strand
GTGCCTCCTCTCCTGCCAGTCACTGCCAGCCTGCAGCCTGGGAGGGTGGATAGCCGGACGACCTCCAGCCCTGGGGACAGAGCCGGTGAGGGTGGGACGTGGTTTCCCAGCAGGCCTGAACGCCAGGCCCCCACGGTGCTCACTCTCCTCCTGCAGGCTCACTGTGCCACGTCCTCCTTCAGGGTCTCTGGGCCCAAGTCCTCCTCTGCTCGCGGACCATCCTTGGCCCAGGCTCCACACCCTGGCAGAAGGGATTGGGAGCAGGTTGTCTGGACCTTCTGGAGTTTCGCTTCTGTGCCCGTGATATGGGCACAGTCCAGCCTCACAGACTGCTCAGAGGAGACCCAGCACAGGAAGATGCAGGCTGCTGCAAGGTAGATGCCCAGTGACCCCGGGGGGCGGGGAGCACACAGGCCTTGCACAAAGCAGGGGCTCACGGGACCGAGCATGGGATGCAGGCACCAGGCCATGGGGTACAGGGAGTCTTGGAGGGGGAGTCCTGGCCGGCGTGGCCATGGCGCGGAGGCCACAGAAGGGTCTCAGAAGAGGCAAGAGACAAGGAAGATTGCAGGATAGAGCTTCCCAAGGAGGCTGATGGAAGGATCAGAGGATCGCAGAGACCCTTGGGAAAACTCAGCGGCCCTGGAGATGGTGGCTGAAATGCTGTCATTTGGTCAGAAAAGTTGTGTCACAACCCCCAGTCAACACTGGGTGATTTACTCTTTGTTGGTTTTAGGAATCAGTGTGTATCTGCCATTAGAACTCACATTGCATGAAGTCTAGGATATACTTACTTTTTTAAAAAAAAATTTTATTGTTATGTTAATCACCATACATTACATCATTTGTTTTAGATGTAGTCTTCCATGATTCATTGTTTGTGCATAGCACCCAGTGCTCCATGCAGAACGTGCCCTCTTTAATACCCATCACCAGGCTAACCCATCCTCCCCTCTAGAACCCTCAGTTTGTTTCTCAGAGTCCATTGTCTTTCATGGTTCGTCTCCCCCTCCAATTCATCCCCCTTCCTTCCCCTCCTGCTATCTTCTTCTTTTTTTTTTTTTCTTAACATATATTGCATTATTTG
>NW_027882748.1:0-245 GCF_054177405.1 Leptonychotes weddellii | reverse complement strand
CGTCCGATCAAAGCGGATCCAAAGATGCGTTCTGGCATGAGTGTCATTGTTGAAGTTGATACTTCACTCTTAAACTCTGATGTTGCTAACAGCAATATTGCTAAATAAAGTCCCTGTTGATAGGCGAAAGTATGTCCCAAAACCAAAGCGATAAGGGCAATAAACCTAGAATAATATTCGGCAATAAGGACAATCGTGAGTCCTCATTATTGTCAGTATTCCTTCGTAGTGCAAAGTATGAGGGT
>NW_027882747.1:0-245 GCF_054177405.1 Leptonychotes weddellii | reverse complement strand
AGCCACCCAGGCGCCCTGCTTTACAGTTTCTTAATATGCACACTAATACCATAAAATGAACAAAAGAAAAGTGAAATGCTTACAAAACTATTGAAGAAAATTAAAAATACAACACAGAAAATGTACCCCTTCCTTCTCCCCAAAAAACAACAAAGTAGAACAAGTGTGTAAACTAGCATTCCAAACAGAATTATATGTACTCAAACAAGTATTTGAATCAGAAATTTAAAAAGTGAAATTGGCAA
>NW_027882746.1:0-245 GCF_054177405.1 Leptonychotes weddellii | reverse complement strand
CAATGAGGAAGAAAAAACATGGAAGTCACAGCTATCAGATGTGACTGATGGGAACTGCAGCTACCTGCTCCCCCATCTCCAACGAAAAGGCTTTTGTATGTGGCCATGAATTATTTTGGGGGGAAAACGACTCAAGTCTTAGTTTCTAGGCTTTTCCCAAAATCCGCGCCAGCCCGACTGTGTGCCCGTTGTATGAACGACACGTGGTCTTCCAGAACTCACCAGAAGTGAGGGGCAACTGACGT
>NW_027882745.1:0-245 GCF_054177405.1 Leptonychotes weddellii | reverse complement strand
GAGTAGCGCCCTGCACAGCGAAACAGAGACATTCACGGACACGTCAGCGCACACAGACCCGCTCATGTCTTACAGGCGTTCTCGTCCTTGCCAGAGCAAAGACAGGGCACATACGCCCTGAGTCATCGGGCCACCGGCCCACCTGGCCAAACTGCAGTGGACAACAGCTGGGTCTCACCACGTGCCATCCGGGGAACGACAGGAGAACTGTCATTTATTAGCCACGTGGTCCTTCCGCCTAGCCT
>NW_027882744.1:0-245 GCF_054177405.1 Leptonychotes weddellii | reverse complement strand
GGGAACGATGGGATGTCCTTCAGGGACACCCCCAAAATCCCAACGGCCCCAAGGCACGGCCAAGAAGTCAAGCGATAAACACATCCGTGAGACCCACCCATCCCAGGCATGGGTGACCCTCATCAACAGCATCCATGACCTTATGGCTCTTACTTCAAATGCCACCTTCACGAAAAGTAAGATGGAGGGTGGGCGTGCAAACAGAATGGCACTCATCGTGGGACGTCTCTTCCTGCAGGACTACC
>NW_027882743.1:0-245 GCF_054177405.1 Leptonychotes weddellii | reverse complement strand
CTCAGGTCATGATCCCGGGGTCCTGGGATCGAGTCCTGCATAAGGCGCCCAGCCCGGCGGGGAGCCTGCTTCTCCCTCTCCCTCTGCTGCTCCCCCCTGCTTGTGTTTGCTCTTTCTCTTTCTCTGTCAAATAAATAAATAAAATCTTAAAAAAAAAAAAAAAAAAAAAAAAAGAAACTCCATACCTATTAAATAGTAACTCTCCATGCCTCTCTCCCTCCAGCCCCTGGTAACCTCTGTTCTAT
>NW_027882742.1:0-245 GCF_054177405.1 Leptonychotes weddellii | reverse complement strand
GAGAAAAACATGCCTCCCTGCATGGTTTCTGCATTATAATAACACATCTTGGCCCAACAGTGAAGCATAAGCTAAAATGATTGCTCGGGGATCATTTCTAACTTCCTATCCCCTACTAACTATGAAGCCGTGGACAAATTTTTCCAAGTCTTTGATTCCCCATCAATAAAATTGGGTTGGGGCACCTGGGTGGCTCAGTCGGTGAAGGGTCTGCCTTCCACTCAGGTCAGGATCCCAGGGTCCTG
>NW_027882741.1:0-245 GCF_054177405.1 Leptonychotes weddellii | reverse complement strand
TCCATCTGAATATATGCAGTACTCCAAGGTCAAGACCATTAGCAGATATGACATTTCGTTATGAAACACCTGCAAAATTTCCATGGTTACTGCTAGGGTTAGGAACATTATGATAATTACGTGAATATGGCAATCTCTCATTACTCATCAGGATAAAATAAAATTTTCTCTAAAATATAAGAAGAGGGGCACCTGGGTGGCTCAGTTGTTAAGCGTCTGCCTTCGGCTCAGGTCATGATCCCAGG
>NW_027882740.1:0-245 GCF_054177405.1 Leptonychotes weddellii | reverse complement strand
TCTCTCCAGTGTGGATTCTCTGATGCCCAATGAGGTGTGAACTCCAATTGAAAGCTTTACCACATTCATCACATTGATAAAATTTCTGTCCCTTCAGAACTCCTTGATGTTCTGCAGCACTAGAGGACAGATCTGGATGTTTCCCAAGTTCACTATATTCATCACATCCATCTTTTGTGGATTTATCCTTATCCTCGTGTGTTATTTTGAAGAAATCACTTTCCAGTCCACTCCCTTCTTCATCT
>NW_027882739.1:0-245 GCF_054177405.1 Leptonychotes weddellii | reverse complement strand
AATGTTCACCAGCTGATGAATGAATTAACAAATGTGGTATATCCATACAATGGAATATCATTCTGTCATAAAAATGAATGAAGTTCTGATATATGCTATAATGTAGGTGAACCTTGAAAACATTACACTAGGTGAAAGAAGCCAGACACGAATGGCTACATACTGTATGGGGAGTAACTGCTAAGGGATCTGGGATTTCCTTTTGCAATGATAAAAATGTTCTGGAATTAGGGGCGTCTGGGTGG
>NW_027882738.1:0-1667 GCF_054177405.1 Leptonychotes weddellii | reverse complement strand
AGTGTCTTCTTATCTTACCAATTCCTTTTATAAAATCTTTTATAATTTTCATCTTTACAGTCATATTCCATCCCTTCATTGTATTTACATTTACTTTTGTACATATATAAGTTATTCTTTCTTTAAAATTTTGGGAGGCACTTTCTTCTAACAGACCAACATATGCCCAAAATCTAGTGTGTGGCACTGATCTATGCACCAGCCTGGTCATATTTGATCATATTCTGTTTTATTTTGTTTGTTTTTTTTTTTTTCTTTTTTTTTTTTTTTTTCCTCCTTTCCCTTTCTTTTCCCCCGGTTTCAGGTCTCTTCTGATTTGTTCAGTGTATATTTTTCTGGGGTTGTTGTTACCCTGTTAGCATTTTGTTCTCTCATTCATTTATTCTCCTCTGGACAAAATGACAAGATGGAAAAAAATCACCTCAAAAAAAAAGAACAAGAGGCAGTACTAACTGCCAGGGACCTAATCAGTACGGACATTAGTAAAATGTTGGAACTAGAGTTCAGAAGGACGATTTTAAAAAACCAGCTGGGGGCGCCTGAGTGGCTCAGTTGTTAAGTGTCTGCCTTCAGCTCGGGTCATGGTCCCAAGGTCCTGGGATCGAGCCCCACATCGGGCTCCCTGCTCCATGGGAAGCCTGCTTCTCCCTCCTCTGCTCCCCCTGCTTGTGTTCCCACTCTCATTGTGTCTCTCTCTGTCAAATAAATAAATAAAATCTTAAAAAAAAAAAAAAGATACTGGCTGGGCTTGAAAAAAGCATGGAAGATATTAGAGAAAACCTTTCTGGAGAAATAAAAGAACTAAAATCTAACCAAGTCGAAATCAAAAAGGCTATTAATGAGGTACAATAAAAAACGGAGGCTCTAACTGCTAGGATAAATGAGGCAGAAGAGAGAATTAGTGATATAGAAGACCAAATGATGGAAAATAAAGAAGCTGAGAAAAAGAGAGATAAACAACTACTGGATCATGAGGGCAGAATTCTAGAGATAAGTGATACCATAAGATGAAATAATATTAGATTAATTGGGATCCCAGAAGAAGAAGAAAGAGAGAGAGGGTTAAAAGGTATATTGGAGCAAATTATAGCAGAGAACTTCCCTAATTTGGGGAAGGAAACAGGCATCAAAATCCAGGAGGCACAGAGAACCCCCTTAAAATCAATAAAAATAGGTCAACACCCCGACATCTAATAGTAAAACTTACAAGTCTCAGAGACAAAGAGAAAATCCTGAGAGCAGCTCGGGAGAAGAGATCTGTAACCTACAATGGTAGACACATTAGATTGGCAACAGACCTATCCACAGAGACCTGGCAGGCCAGAAAGAACTGGCATGATATATTCAGAGCACTAAATGAGAAAAATATGCAGCCAAGAATACTATATCCAGCTAGGCTGTCACTGAAAATAGAAGGAGAGATAAAAAGCTTCCAGGACAAACAAAAACTAAAGGAATTTGCAAACACGAAACCAGCCCTACAAGAAATATGGAAAGGGGTCCTGTAAGCAAAGAGAGCCTAAAAGTAACATAGACCAGAAAGGAACACAGACAATATACAGCAACAGTCACCTTACAGGCAATACAATGGCACTAAATTCCTCTTTCAACAGTTACCCTGAATGTAAATGGGCTAAATGCCCCAATCAAAAGACACAGGGTATCAG
>NW_027882737.1:0-245 GCF_054177405.1 Leptonychotes weddellii | reverse complement strand
GAAACAACATACTATTGCCTCGCCCTCCGTGGTTTCTGTGCCGTCAATGTTTGGCAGGCCGTTTGCAAATGAGGTCAAGGAGAAGTTGCAGTTTAAAAGGTGATTCCTCACCTCAGCCTTTGGTTCCTTCGACTGATTAGTCCTTCTTTAACAGGGTCTTGCTCCCTTGCACTGCCAGGACCTTCTTTTTTTTTTTTTTAATTTTTTTTTATTCTTATGTTAATCCCCATACATTACATCATTAG
>NW_027882736.1:0-245 GCF_054177405.1 Leptonychotes weddellii | reverse complement strand
TCCTCCTCTTAGAGTATTTTTAAATGTTATTTCATCTCATCTCTTTTTAAATAAAAAATAAGACATCCCTGGCAAACTGTTCAAGAATGCATCTATATATTATTATCATTGAAAATATGAACTTAGAAGCTGAGGATGGTATGTAACATAAAATAAGTGGTTAAAAATCACGAATGCTCTAAGTAAATTGCAGAAGGAGAATGATAAACAATATGAACAGACAGATTAGATCTGGAAAAGAATAA
>NW_027882735.1:0-245 GCF_054177405.1 Leptonychotes weddellii | reverse complement strand
CTTAGTACCAGACCCTTTTCATGTTATTCCACTTAATCCCTGTGAAAGTCCTGTAAGACACAGGGTGTTATTCCCATTTTTTATGTAAGCAAACTGGAGTTCAGAGATTTTAAGTGGCTTATTAACATTGTTCAAGTCACAAGTGGTGTTTAAACCCAGCTCACAAGGATTGAAACCTTGAGTCCTCTCCTTAATTCTTAGATACTCTGGGAATTCTGTGGAAAACATTCAGGACACTGTGTGTC
>NW_027882734.1:0-245 GCF_054177405.1 Leptonychotes weddellii | reverse complement strand
AATGGAAGAAGGAAGATCGTGGTCCTGGTCTTAACTAGTGCCTTACAGAAGCTTTGGTTTTGTTCTTTCTTCAAGTGGATGGTGTGACTACCAGGACAGGTCTTCCCCCACAGAACTCAAGGGTCTCTGATATTCCATGTCAGCATGTCCATGAAGAAGGAAATATCAGAATTGGTTCTTTGTAATCTTACTTTTTTTTGCTATTATCTACATATGTGATTTAATTCATAGTTTCTCTGAAATAA
>NW_027882733.1:0-245 GCF_054177405.1 Leptonychotes weddellii | reverse complement strand
GAGCTGACATTCCAGTGGGAAAAGACAATAAGTAAGATAAATAAGTGAGACAGGTAGCACCTTTGGGGAAGGTTAAGTGCCAAGGAGAAAATGTGGGCAGGAAGTGGGCTGTGAAGGGTCTGGGTCCGGCTGGGGAGCTGGAAGGCTCCACAGCAGGTGAACAGGGAAAGCGTCACTAACAGGGCAACTTTGCAGTAAAGGCCAGAGGGAAGGGAAGGAGCAGAACTTGGAAGGATGAGCAGCTA
>NW_027882732.1:0-245 GCF_054177405.1 Leptonychotes weddellii | reverse complement strand
CCACCCGGACAACCCTGGACAGTGTCCCCATCTCAGGATCATCAATTCCATCACGTCTGCAAACACCCTTCTTGGCCACATAAGGTCATGTATTCACAGGCTCCAAGGGATTCAGTTGTGATGTCTTTTGGGGGCAGTTATTCTGCCCACCCTAAGAGGGAAGGACAGTAGCCAAGCAGAGGAGAGGGTTCTGGATAGGAGTTCACCATTCCCTCTGCCTGGAGCCTCCCTCCCCCACCCCTCTT
>NW_027882731.1:0-245 GCF_054177405.1 Leptonychotes weddellii | reverse complement strand
AGGGCTGCCATGACAAATCACTACAAACTTAGTGACTTAAAACAGGAGAAATTTACTCTTTCACAGTTTCAGAGGCTAGAAGTCAGAAGTCAAGTTGTCAGCAGGGCCATGATCTCTCTGAAGTGTTTAAGGAAGAAATCTTCCTTGCTTCTTTCAGCTTCTGCTGACCCCAGGATGTTCTTGGGTTGTAGCAAATTACCATAACTTACATCTCCTCTTCACATTCCTTCTTCCCTGTGTATCAT
>NW_027882730.1:0-245 GCF_054177405.1 Leptonychotes weddellii | reverse complement strand
AAAAAAAAAAAGGGTCTCACTTGGCTCAACTCAAGACATCAATTACCCAAGGTTGTTGCTCTCACCTAAGGCTCTGGATCCTCTTATGAGCACAGTGGTTTTGGGTAGAATGTATTTCCCTCTCACACTTTGTACATGGTCCCTTCTACCTTCAAGCACATCAAATCTTTCCCTTGCTTCAAAAATCTCCAACTTTTTCTTCTGCTTTTAAGGGCTTATGTGATTATATTGGGCCCACCAGGATA
>NW_027882729.1:0-245 GCF_054177405.1 Leptonychotes weddellii | reverse complement strand
TCCACCACCCAATCCCACCCAAAGCAACATCCAAGCCTTGGAAGCAGCTCCAAGCCACCTTCTTTCACACCCTCCCTTCCCAGAGCCACCCCTTCTTCTGCCACAACTCCTCACCCTCTGCCGGGCTCCCCCTGCTCCTCAGTACCATGTCTCATTCACACCTAGGGCAGGTGGCATTTCCAAACCTCGCCTGAGGTGCCAACCAAGTGTGGGAGTGAGCACGCAGATGTGCAAGACACTCGTTT
>NW_027882728.1:0-245 GCF_054177405.1 Leptonychotes weddellii | reverse complement strand
GTGGCTACTGGGTCCTCGAGGGTTTTGCTACGTTTTTCCATCTTTGGGAAACCAAGCAGCCTTTACAAACAGTGAGCCTCTATTCAGTGTTGCAGAACTACCGCAAACGTGAGCCAAGGCTAGGATGCTAATTACAGAAATTAATGATGAACAACCATCAGAACTATCATGGTAATCAACAAAATAACAGAAATACTAGGGATTTTAGTAATTACAGTATTAAACTAAGGAGATGGAGCTTATAG
>NW_027882727.1:0-1667 GCF_054177405.1 Leptonychotes weddellii | reverse complement strand
GGTGAACCCATTGGCTGGAACATTACTCAGCCAGGAACAGGAGTGACGCACAGGCAGGCACTACAACTTCATGCTCAGTGAACGGAGTCAGACACAAGAGGCCATGTATTGTGTGATTCCTTACATGTGAAAGGTGTGGAAGAGGCAAATCCATAGAGAGAGAAAGCAGATTAGTGACTGACGGGGGCTGCAGAGGGACCCCTTAATAGTTCGGGATTTCCTTCTGGAGTGATGAGAATGTTCTGGAACTAGATGGTGGTCATAGTTGCACAACATTGTGACTTTGCTAAATGCCACTGACTTGTACACTTTAAAATGGGTAAAATCATAAATTTTATATATTATGGGTTCATTTGTAAAAATCATGCCTGCTGGGGGTTTCTAGGGGTGAGGCCCCCACGCTCAGCAGCACTGGAAATTATTAACATGGTAAATTTTGGCTGATCTTACAGGTGGGACATTTATGTTTTAATTTGAGAAACTTCATTAATGAGCTCAGGTAGCTTTCCAGATGCTTTGGAAATTTGAATGTTTTCGATTTTGTATTTGATTCTTTTGTACCCTCTCCCGGTTTAAGGACTTTTAAATTTCATATTAACCTTTCATCCATCATGCATCCTACCCATATTTTCTGGCCGTCCAGTATCTTCAATTTATGTGCCAAAAAGATCCCTTTGGGTTTTGATTGAAATGATACCAATGATGACGGATCGGGGGGCAAGGGGAGGATTCTACCGCCCTAAGTTTCTGGCCCATGACTGTCTCGGGTCCCCAGTGCACACACATTGCGTGTGTTCCTTGTTCAAGGTTTACTATTTTGTGCATTTCTTACCCTCCTGATATTCCTTGTAGATGCTTTACAGTTGGACCTGCAATGGCCCTGGGAGTCCTTCCCGAGTGTTCACACACCGGTGTGGCTGGTGTGAGGGATCCCGATCTCACACCAGCCCCTGCAAGAATGTGACCTTAGAAACCGTGCTAGTCCCTCAGCAAAACCTGCCTCAAATATTTTCCACAAGTTTTCTGGAGCCCAACAAAGAATCGACAGGAAAACAGAGTCCTGCAACAGACTCACCAGTTTACTGAGTAAAAACTAATTGTAGAAAATAAGCCGGCGCTAATGAGGTCTTCCCTGTAACCAGCTCTCAGACCAACAAGGAAGGGAGGCGTGGTGAGCCGACGCCTGGGACAATACGCTGGAGGGTATAAAAGCCGACCGACAGCCTGAGCACCTCACACACTCACACACACTCACACACTCACACTCACCCTCACACCCTCCTCCAGCCCCACCGCCCCCGCCATGCCCGCGTCCACCCTGTCCGTCTGCTCCAACGATCTGAGCTACGGCAGCCGCGTCTGCCTGCCCGGCTCCTGGGACTCCTGCCCCGACTCCTCCTGGCAGGTGGACGACTGCCCAGAGAGCTGCTGCGAGCCCCCTTGCTGTGCCCCCCTCTGCTGCACCCCCAGCTGTTGCCAGTCCAGCGGCTGCACCCCGGCCTCCTGCCTGACCCTCATCTGCACCCCCGTGAGCTGCGGGTCCAGCCCCTGCCAATCAGCCTGCACCAGCTCCTGCCGGCCCCCCTGCTGCAGCTCCTCCCCCTGCCAGGAAGCCTGCGGCGAGTCCGTCTGCTGCAAGCCCGTCTGCTGCACCCCTGTCTGCTGCA
>NW_027882726.1:0-245 GCF_054177405.1 Leptonychotes weddellii | reverse complement strand
AGCCTCAACAAATTTAAAAAGATCGAAGTCATCCTATGCATCTTTTCTGAGCACAACACTATGAAACTAGAAGTCAACCACAAGAAAAGATCTGGAAAGATCACAAAATACATGGAGGCTACTAAACAATGAATGGGCCAACCAGGAAATAAAAGGAGAAATAAACAAGTACATGGAAACAAATGAAAATGAAAACACAATGGTTTGAGTTCCATCCACGTATCATATGATCTCACTGATCCGAG
>NW_027882725.1:0-245 GCF_054177405.1 Leptonychotes weddellii | reverse complement strand
CTAACTGTAAAGATAGCTCCCCAGAGAAGTAGCAGCAAGAGGGAACGGTGTTCCTTCTCAAGACTTTTGGCCTCCCTGTCTTGGTTGA
The DNA here is from genome assembly GCF_054177405.1 of Leptonychotes weddellii. Taxonomy (NCBI): domain Eukaryota; kingdom Metazoa; phylum Chordata; class Mammalia; order Carnivora; family Phocidae; genus Leptonychotes; species Leptonychotes weddellii. Next base: position 157 of record NW_027882725.1, on the reverse strand, counting down.
ACAATGGACTGAGGACCGTCTAAAACCAGCTCTCGGCTCTAATGCCCTGTCGGGCCTATAGAGGATGGATCTAGCTTGGTGAGAAGGGCTTCTTCCCCTCACACAAGCTCTCGCTTGACAGCCACAGGGGACTCTGTGCAGTACCTCCAACTTGCCG
>NW_027882724.1:0-245 GCF_054177405.1 Leptonychotes weddellii | reverse complement strand
CAGGCTTCCCGCCAAGCAGGGAGCCCGATGCGGGGCTCGATCCCAAGACCCTGGGATCATGACCTGAGCCGAAGGCAGACGCTTAACGACTGAGCCACCCAGGTGCCCCTCCAGCACAGTATTATATCCCGGCCACAGAGGCAGCTGTCATGTCCATGCTGATGGTAGGCAGAAGTGCAAGTATCTGGTCATTCATTACATATCTTAGGGGGAGACCTTCCTAAGCAACAAAATACATATTATTT
>NW_027882723.1:0-245 GCF_054177405.1 Leptonychotes weddellii | reverse complement strand
TCTCTGTCTCCCATTCTCTCTCTCAGATAAATAACTAAAATCTTTAAAAAAAAAAAAAAAGAAATTGTGAGAGGTTTTTCTATTCAAATGAAGATTTCATGTGTTTTTTTTTCTTTTTTTTCTTTTAAGATTTTTTATATTTATTTATTTTATGGAGAGAGACACAGCGAGAGAGGGAACACAAGCAGGGGGAGCGGGAAAAGGAGAAACAGGCTTCCCACCAAGCAGGGGGCCCGATGCCGGGC
>NW_027882722.1:0-245 GCF_054177405.1 Leptonychotes weddellii | reverse complement strand
GAGAGTGCATGAGTGAGTGTGCATGTGTGAGAGAGTGTGGGAGTATGTGCGTGAGTGTGTGTGTGCATGTGCATGTGAGAGCGTGAGTGTGAGTGCATATGAGAGAGTGCATGAGTGAGTGTGCATGTGTGAGAGTGCGTGTGAGAGAGTGTGAGTGTGTGCATGTGTGAGAGTGTGGGTGCATGTGTGTGTGTGAGTGAGTGTGTGTGTGTGTGTGTGTGTGTGTGTAGGGGTTTTAGGGTACG
>NW_027882721.1:0-245 GCF_054177405.1 Leptonychotes weddellii | reverse complement strand
ACAGTATAAGAGACATATGGGGAAGGTCTAATATATGAAACTGAATTTTTTTTTTTTTAAAGATTTTATTTATTTATTTGAGAGAGAATGAGATAGAGAGCATGAGAGGGGGGAGGGTCAGAGGGAGAAGCAGACTCCCTGCTGAGCAGGGAGCCCGATGCGGGACTCGATCCCGGCACTCCAGGATCATGACCTGAGCCGAAGGCAGTCGCTCAACCAACTGAGCCACCCAGGTACCCCTGAAA
>NW_027882720.1:0-245 GCF_054177405.1 Leptonychotes weddellii | reverse complement strand
GACCAAAAGAATTACAGTTTTGAAAAAAAATCAAATGGATTTTGCAAAAAGATATTTTCTTTAAAATTGTATGTACTGATAAGATGGTTATTTAAGATATTATATATATCCAAATATATTACTCAGAAAGAGAAATATAGAGATAAGGATATTGAAAACCTGAGACATCTATCAGATTGACTGAGAAATTCAACAATTTGTAGACATTCCTTAGCTGAAAACAGAAAATAAAACTGCCTGTTCAA
>NW_027882719.1:0-245 GCF_054177405.1 Leptonychotes weddellii | reverse complement strand
TGGAAAAAGTATTGAAGGATTCAATAAGTTCTAGAACAGAATATATATATTATGCTCTTCATGTTGTGAAATTACTACTATATAACTAAAACAAGTAAAAAAAGTCAGATGATTGAGGTTGGGGAGAAGAGAGAATAGGAAGAAATTTTTCACCAGCTATTTATTAAAACCAGTCTTAGATCATAGTGGTAAATGTAAAGACATAATGGAGAATAAAATAATAAGACCATTAAGGAACAAAATGT
>NW_027882718.1:0-245 GCF_054177405.1 Leptonychotes weddellii | reverse complement strand
ATAAATTCCTAGAAAAATACAATAAAGCATACCAAGACTGAGTCAGGAAATACAAAGCCTTGGGATGCCTGGGTGGTTCAGTAGGTTAAGCATCTGCCTTCAGTTCAGGTCATGATCCCGGGGTCCTGGGATCGAGCCTGAGTCTTTGGGCTCTCTGCTCAGCAGGAGCCTGCTTCTTCCTCTCCCTGCTGTTCCCCCTGCTTGTACTCTCTCTCTCCATCAAATAAATAAATAAAATCTTAAAA
>NW_027882717.1:0-245 GCF_054177405.1 Leptonychotes weddellii | reverse complement strand
GGCCAAGTTTTGGCCACCACGAAGTACTCAGGGTTGGGGGGGGGCGGTGATCCAGGTGGCTGTGCAAAGACCTCTAAGGGGAGAATACAGCTTTTGGAACAGAGCCCAACATGAGCTCAAGCTTGCAGATATTCAGTGAGAAATGAATACTCCACTTCTCCCTATTGACCTTGAATGAATGTGAAATAAACTACTTGGATTATCATAGACTGAACCCGTAGATATCCTAGTTTGGATGCAAAGAA
>NW_027882716.1:0-1667 GCF_054177405.1 Leptonychotes weddellii | reverse complement strand
TGTAATAGTAAAACTTGCAAATCTTAGAACCAAGGAAACCATCTTAAGGGCAGTGAGGGAGAAGAGATTCCTTACGTACAGAGGGAGGAACATCAGAATAAAGTCAGACCTATCCACAGAGACCTGGCAAGCCAGAAAGGCCTGGCAAGACATAATCAGGGTACTAAATGCACCCAAGAATACTTTATCCAGCAAGGCTTTCATTTAGAATGCATGGAGAGATGCAGAGCATCCATGACCAGCAGAAACTGAAAGAATATGTGACCACTAAGCCGGCCCTGCCAGAAATATTAAGGGGGGTTCTATAAAAGGAGAAAGACCCCAAGAGTGATCTACAACAGAAATTTTCAGGGACAATCTATAAAAACAACGTCTTCACAGGCAACATGATGACAATTCATATCTTTCAGTAATCACTCTCAACGTGAATGGCCTAAACACTCCCATAAAACAGCACAGGGTTGCAGATTGGATAAAAAGACAAGACCCATCCATATGCTGTCTACAAAAGACTCATTTTGAACCTAAAGATACATCCAGACTGAAAGTAAAGGGATGGTAATCCATCTTCCATGCCAGGGGACCTCAAAAGAAAGCTGGGGTGGCAATTTTTGTATCAGAAAAATTCTTTGAAAAAATTAATAAGATCGATAAACCACTGGCCAGACTCATCCAAAAGAAAAGAGAAAGGACCCAAATTAATAAATTATGAATGAAAGGGGAGAGATCACGACTAACACCAAGGGAAAAGAAACATTAGAAATTATTATCAACAACTACATGCAAATAAACTGAGCAATCTGATGAAATGGAGGCCTTCCTGGAAAATTATAAGCTGCCAAGACTGAAAGAGGAAGAAATTGACAACCTGAATAGGCCAATAACCAGTAACGAGATTGAAGCAGTGATCAAAAACCTCCCCCAAAACAAGAGTCCAGGACCTGATGGATTCCCTGGGAAATTCTACCAAACATTCAAAGAAAAATTAATTTGAAGCTGTTTCAAAAAATAGAAACAGAAGGAAATCTTCCAGACTCATTCTATCAGTCTAGTATTACCTTAATCCCCAAACCAGCCAAAGACCCCATCAAAAAGGAGAATTCCAGACCGATATCCCTGATGAATATGGATTCCAAAATCCTCAACAAAATCCTCGCTAAAGGATCCAACAATACATTAAAAGGATCATCCACCACGACCAAGTGGGATCTATCCCCGGGATGCAAGGGTGGTTCAACATTCACAAATCAATCAATGTGATAGAACACATTAATAAGAGGAAGGAGAACCATATGGTCCTCTCAATTGATAAAGGAAAAGCATTTGAGAAAATACAACATCCTTTCCTGATTAAAACTCTCCAGAGTATAGGAATAGAGGGAACATTCCTCAAGTTCATAAAATCCATCTAGAAAAACCCACAGCAAATATCAACCTCAATGGGGAAAAGCTGAGAGCCTTTCCCTTAAGATCAGGAACATGTCAAGGTGCCCACTCTCACCACTGTTGTTCAACATAGTACTAGAAGTCCTAGCAACAGCAATCAGACAACAAAAAGAAATAAATGGCATTCAGATAGGCAAAGAAATAAAATTCTCTCCTTTTCGCAGATGACATGATACTTTATGTGGAAAACCCAAAAGACTCCATCCCCAAATTACTAGAAC
>NW_027882715.1:0-245 GCF_054177405.1 Leptonychotes weddellii | reverse complement strand
TGAGGAAGGGATGGGGGAGGTGGTTGCTGCGTAGACACCAGGACCGCTCTGTCACCTGGTGGGGACTCAGGAGCCTCTGAAGTATGCTGCATACAGCACCCTGCACACCTCCCGGGTGGCGGTCCTGTTGCCCGGGTTCCACACTGGGCCTCTGATGCTTCCAGGAAGCACTGCCGACTCACTGGGGCTGTGGGGGGGGGCTCTGCCGCCATTTCCAGCTGAGCGTCCACCCGTGTTTATACCAT
>NW_027882714.1:0-245 GCF_054177405.1 Leptonychotes weddellii | reverse complement strand
GGGTCTATATGGAAACAGTCAGCATTGATAGTCAGCAAGGGCTCCAAACACCAGATCTGGAGAAACCTCAGGGGGACATCCCTCGTGTCCTGAAACCTTGGTTTTAAGTCCTAAGTGAATTATGCTGTGTGCTTTTTTAAAGATTCATGGTTATTTTGATTGGAAACCAGTTCTTAATTGAGTTCTCTTTAGAACAGAGCGCAGCAAACAGTGTTGGCACACGGGTGTAGAAACTAACACTGGTA
>NW_027882713.1:0-245 GCF_054177405.1 Leptonychotes weddellii | reverse complement strand
GTTGCTCTTCTTTTCTTCGATCTCCTGTTGAGTTTGTAGGTGTTCAGAATGGTTTGATCCCTATCCAGCTGAATTCCTGAGAGGAGACGAAATCCAGGTCTCCTACTCCTCCGCCATCTTGCTCCGCCCCCCCCTTTCTCTCTTGTAGGTACAAATAATTGTTTGTTTCTCCTTCAAGCAACTGATATAACTCAGCGGCAGTGGATCACCTTTCAAAATACAAATTTGTATTCCCAGGAGCAGAC
>NW_027882712.1:0-245 GCF_054177405.1 Leptonychotes weddellii | reverse complement strand
GGAGGGGCAGAGGGAGAAGCAGACTCCCCGCCGAGCAGGGAGCCCAATGTGGGACTCGATCCCGGGACTCCAGGATCATGACCTGAGCCGAAGGCAGTCGCTTAACCAACTGAGCCACCCAGGCGCCCTCTTTTCAGCATTTTTAACAATGATAACTTTTTCTATTGAATTAGTGATGCTGTGAATGGCATTATGTAAACCCTGTATCATGTCCATGCCTGGAAGCTTTGAAATTACTTGTCCCC
>NW_027882711.1:0-245 GCF_054177405.1 Leptonychotes weddellii | reverse complement strand
TTGAGCTCAAAATAATGTCTGTGGCGACAGTTTTGGTCTCAGGACTGCTTTACTCTCTTCACAGTTATTAAAGTCTCCAACGAGTTTTTGTTGATACAGGTTTTATCTACAGATAGTTACTGTATTAGAAGTCAACACTCAGAAAAATTCAAATGTTTATTAATTAGTTTAAAAATAGCAACAATAAATCCATTATATAATGTGTAAATATAAATAATATTTTTTGTAATGAAAATTACTATGCT
>NW_027882710.1:0-245 GCF_054177405.1 Leptonychotes weddellii | reverse complement strand
GCTTGACTTGTTGCTTGGAATCAGCTGATTTTTCAGGGTCCTTTCTTCCCACCTCTGCTGCTCCACAAGGGGCCCAGATTACAGTGGGGAGAAGCCGAAGGACAGAGGGGAAGGCCGGGAGCTTCTTCACCATCACACTGGTTCTGCTTCCTTATATGTTCACCTGAACCATCTGCAGGTTTGGGAATTAGGGCAGTGCTGGGATTCATGAAATCCAAATAATGCCAAGTATTCAGGGACTGTAA
>NW_027882709.1:0-245 GCF_054177405.1 Leptonychotes weddellii | reverse complement strand
CATTCTCATTTTTAATTAAGCCATTCAAATAATAGGCAGCAGGAATTGGCGCTATGGAGGGATAACAGTAAAAAGGATAACAAAGCTAGTGGGGAAAAGAAACCATGAGAGACGATGGACTCTGAAAAACAAACAGGGTTCTGGAGGGGAGGGGGGTGGGAGGATGGGTTAGCCTGGTGGTGGGTATTGAGGAGGGCACATTCTGCATGGAGCACTGGGTGTTATGCACAAACAATGAATCATGG
>NW_027882708.1:0-245 GCF_054177405.1 Leptonychotes weddellii | reverse complement strand
GAAAGCTTCACAATTGCTTCATAATCTATTTCACCATGCTTTGTAATCGGACCTGCATGGATTTGCAATATATCTAATCTTGCTTGTTCGTTTGGTAAATCAATATGTATTTTTCTATCTAATCTTCCTGGACGAAGCAAAGCAGGATCCAGTGTATCTGGTCTGTTTGTAGCCATGATCATTTTAACTCTATGTAGAGTATCAAATCCATCCATTTGATTCAGTAACTCCATCAAAGTTCTCTG
>NW_027882707.1:0-245 GCF_054177405.1 Leptonychotes weddellii | reverse complement strand
TTCATTGTGTGTTGGGGGGTGGCAGGCGGATATAAACAAGACGAAAGCAAACCTAGGATTATCAGTGCATTTCGTATATGAGGTAGAGTAAGTGTCATGGAACACTAAGAACAGGGAGCAGGGGAGCCTCACTGTAGCTGAGTAAAGACCTGAAGGAGGTGAGGAGGAGAGCCCTGCAAAGGCCTGGAGAAGAGCCTTTCAGGCATAGGGCCTACACAGCAAGTGCAAAGGTCCTGAGGTAGAAA
>NW_027882706.1:0-245 GCF_054177405.1 Leptonychotes weddellii | reverse complement strand
GCCTGGGTGGCTCAGTTGGTTAAGCGACTGCCTTCGGCTCAGGTCATGATCCTGGAGTCCCGGGATCGAGTCCCGCATCGGGCTCCCTGCTCAGTGGAGAGCCTGCTTCTGCCTCTCTCTCTGCCTGCCTCTCTGCCTACTTGTGCTTTCTCTCTGTGTGTCAAATAAATAAATAAAATCTTTAAAAAAAAAAAAAAAAGAATGAAATCTTGCCATTTGCAATGACATGGACAGAGCTAGAGAGT
>NW_027882705.1:0-245 GCF_054177405.1 Leptonychotes weddellii | reverse complement strand
AACTTCGGGCACCTGGGTGGCTCAGTTGTTTAAGTGTCTGCCTTTGGCAGGGAGTCTGCTTCTCCCTCTGCCCCTCACCCCACTCTTCTCCCACTCTTTCTCTCAAATAAATAAATAAAATCTTTAAAAAAAAATTGTGAAACTTCAAGCAAAGTGGTAATATGCTAATAATGTTAACAAAGAAAATAATTTGAAAACTGACATATGCTTATAAACAAAATAAAGATTTATGCTGTTAGAAGGTA
>NW_027882704.1:0-245 GCF_054177405.1 Leptonychotes weddellii | reverse complement strand
TCTTGATTTCGGCTCAGGTCATGATCCCAGGGTTGTGGGATAGAGTCCCGTGTCAGGCACCGTGCTGGGCATGGAGCCTGCTTAGAATTCTCTCTCTCCCTCTCCCTCTGTTCCCACCCCCATCTCTCTCCTTCTCTTTCTCTCTCTCTCTTAAAAAAAAACCCCAAAACTAAAAATTCATATGTGTCTTATAAATAGGTGAATAATTTGATTTGATTTTAACTTTCTGGTGGACATCATGAAGA
>NW_027882703.1:0-245 GCF_054177405.1 Leptonychotes weddellii | reverse complement strand
AGGACCCCAGGATCACAACCTGAGCTGAAGGCAGACGCTTAACCAACTGAGCCACCCAGGCGCCCCTTTATTTATTTATTTTTTAAAAGATTTTATTTATACATTTGAGAGAGACAGAGACAGAGCACAAGCAGGGGGAGAGGCAGAGGGAGAGGGAGAAGCAGGCTCCCTGCTGAGCTGGGAGCCCGATGTGGGGCTCGATCCCAGGACCTGGAGATCATGACCTGAGCTGAAGGCAGACGCTT
>NW_027882702.1:0-245 GCF_054177405.1 Leptonychotes weddellii | reverse complement strand
TCCATCTGAATATATGCAGTACTCCAAGGTCAAGACCATTAGCAGATATGACATTTCGTTATGAAACACCTGCAAAATTTCCATGGTTACTGCTAGGGTTAGGAACATTATGATAATTACGTGAATATGGCAATCTCTCATTACTCATCAGGATAAAATAAAATTTTCTCTAAAATATAAGAAGAGGGGCACCTGGGTGCCTCAGTTGTTAAGCGTCTGCCTTCGGCTCAGGTCATGATCCCAGG
>NW_027882701.1:0-245 GCF_054177405.1 Leptonychotes weddellii | reverse complement strand
GACTAGGGAATAGAAAGATGAATCAGACATAGTTTCTGCTCCCAGAACATTGCATTAATTTTCAATACTGCTGTAACAAATTACCACCAAATTGATAGCTTAAACAATATAAATTAACCCTATCATTCTGGTGTAGTTCGGAAGTCTGACACAGGTCTCAGTTGGCTAAAATCAAGGTTTGGGCAGGGAAACTTTTGTGCTTTTCTAACTTCTAATGGCTGCCTACACTCCTTGGTCCCATCTTC
>NW_027882700.1:0-245 GCF_054177405.1 Leptonychotes weddellii | reverse complement strand
CTTCTCTATCACTAATTCTCTCTTCTGCCTCAGTTATCCTAGCAATTAGAGCCTCCATTTTTGATTGCACCTCATTAATAACCTTTTTTTTTTTTTAAGATTTTATTTATTTATTTGAGAGAGAGAGAATGAGAGACAGAGAGCACGAGAGGGAAGAAGGCAGAGGGAGAAGCAGACCCCCGCTGAGCAGGGAGCCCGACGCGGGACTCAATCCCGGGACTCCAGGATCATGACCTGAGCCGAAG
>NW_027882699.1:0-245 GCF_054177405.1 Leptonychotes weddellii | reverse complement strand
CACTCACTCAGTGAGCTGTTGTGGATACACACGTGAGGAGACACCCAGGATCACGTCAGGATGATCTTTGTTTTCCCTCCAGGTGTGGCAGGTGAGGCGGAGCTGCAGGTGATCCAGCCTGAGAAGTCAGTGTCTGTCGCAGCCGGACAGACAGCCACTCTGCGCTGCACCCTGACCTCCCTGCACCCCCTTGGGCCGGTTGAGTGGTTCAGGGGAACAGGGCCAGCCCGGGAGTTAATCTTCAG
>NW_027882698.1:0-245 GCF_054177405.1 Leptonychotes weddellii | reverse complement strand
GTTTGGGTAACTAAAGCAGATCGTTGCTTAAGAGAAGCATAACTACTTTTGATACAATGTCAAAAATATATTTCTCTGTGACTGTTAATAAAAAGAACAAGTTAATGACGAGGGTCCTCAACTATGTTTTAAGAATTAAACATCTTGACAAATTTCATAGGGTTTTTCTGTGTCCCCACATCTGACAAATTTCATAGGGTTCTTCCAGTGTCATTGGGTGTAGGTTGATACATAATGTAAAATAC
>NW_027882697.1:0-245 GCF_054177405.1 Leptonychotes weddellii | reverse complement strand
TTAGGAGCTTTTTTGAAGGTGGGCACCAGAGTGTGTGGGATATATGGAGTCATTCTATCCGAATAATGAGGAGAGCATGACTCTAAGGCTGGGAATATTGGCAATCTCCTGAGGCAGACATCTGGATTATAGGCTCATGTACATTGAGAAAGGGGAGCAGAGAATCAGACTATTTGCAACTTTGTGATTTTGCCTTCTATCTCATCATGTCTCATGAACATCTTTCCATGTCATTATTCTTTTAC
>NW_027882696.1:0-245 GCF_054177405.1 Leptonychotes weddellii | reverse complement strand
TACTATCAATAGTATATGGTAATTGATTTACATGGAAGAAATGAAAGGATAATCCTATCATAGATTTAACCATAAGTAATATATCATATGAGTAACCTAAGTGCTGTATATTTCTGAATCTATAGAAAGGAAAAAGAGTTTTTCTCAGTATATTTAAAAATCACCTCAAAGGCTGGTATAATAGATTTACATATTTATAATTCATAATAATATGACAATTTTTTCATCCATGGTGTCCAGGCAAA
>NW_027882695.1:0-1668 GCF_054177405.1 Leptonychotes weddellii | reverse complement strand
AGAGCATTTCATCCTAAAGCAGCAGACTACACATTCTTCTCGAGTGCACATGTCACATTCTCCAGAAGAGATCACATACTGGGTCACAAATCAGGTCTCAACTGGTACAAAAAGATGGAGATTATACCATGCGTATTTTCAGACCACAATGCTTTAAAATTTCAAGCCAACCACAAGAAAAAATTTGGAAGGAACACAAATACATGGTGGTGAAAGAACGAATGGGTCAACCAGGAAATTAAGGAAGAATTTTAAAAATACATGGAAGCAACTGAAAATGAAAACATGACAGTTCAGAACCTTTGGGATGCAACAAAGGCAGTCCTAAGAGGGAAGTATACAGCAAATACAGGCCTTCCTCAAGAAACAAGAGAAGTCTCAAATACACAACCTAACTGTACACCTAAAGGAGCTGGAGAAAGAACAGCAAATAAGGCCTAAATCCAGCAGGAGAAGAGAAATAATAAAGATCAGAGCAGAAATCAATGATATAGAAATCAAAAAACCAGGAGAACTGATCAACCAAGCTAGGAGCTGGTTCTTTGAAAGAATTAATAAGACTGATAAACCTCTAGCCAGACTTATCAAAAAGAAAAGAGAAAGGACTCAAATAAATAAAATCACAAATGAAAGAGAAGAGATTACCACCGACACCAAAGAAATACAAACAATTCTTTGATTGATTGATTGATTGATTGATTGATTTTTACAAACATTTCTAAGAATATTATGAGCAATTATATGCCAACAAATGAGGCAGTCTGGAAGAAATGGCTGCATTCCTAGAAACATATAAACTACCAAAACTAAAACAGGAAGAAATAGAAAACCTGAACAGACCCATAACCAGCAAGGAAATTGAAACAACAATTTAAAATCTCCCAACAAACAAGAGTCCAGGGCCAGAAGGACTCCCAGCGGAATTCTACCAAACATGTAAAGAAGAATTAATACCTATTCTTCTGAAGCTGTTTCAAAAAATAGGAATGGAAGGAAAACTTCCAAACCCATCTATGAGGCAGCATTACCTTGATCCTAAAACCAGACAAATATCCCATTAAAAAGGAGCATTACACACCAATATCCCTGATGAACATGGATGCAAAATTTCTCACCAAGATACTAGCCAATAGGATCCAACAGTACATTGAAAGGATTATTCACCACGAGCAAGTGGCATTTATTCCTCGGCTGCAAGGGTGGCTCAACATCTACAAATCAATCCATGTGATACACCGCATTCATAAAAGAAAGGACAAGAATCATATCATCCTCTCAATAGATGCAGGAAAAGCATTTGACAAAGTACAGCATCCTTTCTTGATAAAAACTCTTTACAGTGTAGGGATAGAGGGAACATACCTCAATATCATAAAAGCCATATATGAAAAGCCCACAACAAATATCATTCTCAATGGGGAAAACTGAGAACTTTTCTCCTAAGGTCAGGAACACGGCAGAGATGTCCACTAACCCCACTGCTGTTCAACAGAGTACTAGAAGTCCTAGCCTCAGCAATCAGATAACAAAAAGAAGTAAAGGCATACAAATTGGAGAAGAAGACATAGTCAAACGCTCACTCTTCCCAGATGACATGATACTCTATGTAGAAAACCCAAAGGACTCCACCAAAAAATTGCTAGAACTGATACAGGAATTCAGCAAAGT
>NW_027882694.1:0-245 GCF_054177405.1 Leptonychotes weddellii | reverse complement strand
AAAAAAAAAAAATCCTAAGAGGGATGCCTGGGTGGCTCAGCAGGTCAAGTGTCTGCCTTTGGCTCAGGTCATGATCCCAGGGTCCTGGGATTGTGTCCCGCATCAGGCTCCTTGCTCAGTGGGAAGCCCGTTTCTCCCTCTGCCTGCCGCCCCCCTGTTCATTCTCTCTCTCTCTCTGACAAATAAATAAATAAATAAACAAATAAATCCATCTTGAAAAAAGATATAAATCCTATGGAATTCAG
>NW_027882693.1:0-245 GCF_054177405.1 Leptonychotes weddellii | reverse complement strand
AGTCAAGGAATTAGCTGCTGTTTCTAATCATGACTTTTTCTATCATCAAGTCTGTTTGAATGTTGTTTCTTGTTCTCTGAAAAGGCCAGAAGAATTCTGTAGATAGCCTGATGGCACTTGCCTCGTGACTCAACTTTGGAGACATGATCCTGTCCAAAGCGCTAAGAGGAAGTCCATCTGACAGAATGAACGTGCTGCATGGCAGTGTCCCACTCAAGCCCCGGGCAGGTGTTGGTTCTTTGACC
>NW_027882692.1:0-245 GCF_054177405.1 Leptonychotes weddellii | reverse complement strand
CAGCTGGGGCCTCCCTTGCTCCGGACTCTTGAGCACGGAGGGGCACGTCAGATAAGTGTCAGGGGCTTGACTGTAGTATTTGTGTTTTTGCAGGTGTCTGAGAGTTCAACTGGTGGTGTCCTTGGCTCTTTGGGCTCCAGGGGCTTTGCCAAACATCACTGGAGCAGGTTCTCTGGTGCTTCTCTATTCCAGGAATAACGTGGGTAGAGGATGACCGGGTCCCCCATATGCACATCCAAAGCAAC
>NW_027882691.1:0-245 GCF_054177405.1 Leptonychotes weddellii | reverse complement strand
TTAGAGTATTTTTAAATGTTATTTCATCTCATCTCTTTAATATAAGTTAAATAAAAAATAAGACATCCCTGGCAAACTGTTCAAGAATGCATCTATATATTATTATCATTGAAAATATGAACTTAGAAGCTGAGGATGGTATGTAACATAAAATAAGTGGTTAAAAATCACGAATGCTCTAAGTAAATTGCAGAAGGAGAATGATAAACAATATGAACAGACAGATTAGATCTGGAAAAGAATAA
>NW_027882690.1:0-245 GCF_054177405.1 Leptonychotes weddellii | reverse complement strand
CTTAGTACCAGACCCTTTTCATGTTATTCCACTTAATCCCTGTGACAGTCCTGTAAGACACAGGGTGTTATTCCCATTTTTTATGTAAGCAAACTGGAGTTCAGAGATTTTAAGTGGCTTATTAACATTGTTCAAGTCACAAGTGGTGTTTAAACCCAGCTCACAAGGATTGAAACCTTGAGTCCTCTCCTTAATTCTTAGATACTCTGGGAATTCTGTGGAAAACATTCAGGACACTGTGTGTC
>NW_027882689.1:0-245 GCF_054177405.1 Leptonychotes weddellii | reverse complement strand
CCTGAGAGAAAAGGGTGGGAGGGTAAGGGACCAGCAGTCATAAGGAAATAGAAAAGCAAGTAAACCAGGTTTTGGCAAAGAGATGGAAGAACAGAATCTAGTGATCAAAGATCAATGTACTGGAGTTAAAACTTGGGAGGTAGAAAAGTTCTGAGTCCCAGCAAAATTCCTCCAGCGTATTTGCACTTTTTTTTTTTTTCTCTTTTCTCTTTCTTTTTTTCCCATTTTCCCTTCACTTCACTCGG
>NW_027882688.1:0-245 GCF_054177405.1 Leptonychotes weddellii | reverse complement strand
GCAGGCTCCTGCTCTTCCCCAGCTTCAACCACGGCGCTGGATGACGATGCTTCAGCAAGGATCCAGCCGTGGCTGTCTGTTGCTGTCTCTGGGAATCACATCTGGGGCCTCCTCCTCTAGAATCTCTGCTCAACTGAGTAGAAGGGCCTTTGGAAAAAGAAAAATTCTCTCCATGTGAGCTTTCTTCTATTTCAATATCCAATTCAGAAAAATATTTAATGTGGGCAGGAGAAGCTTGCCTTGGC
>NW_027882687.1:0-245 GCF_054177405.1 Leptonychotes weddellii | reverse complement strand
GTGTCTTTCTGATCTGGGAGAGGCAGGCCCTGGTGTGCACAGGGTTGGAGGGACACGGCTACTCCGCGTGTGGCCAAGGTTGTCCGATGAGCTGCCCCGCGTGGCTCCCACCCAGAGAGCGGGGGACAGCGTCAGGCTGCATGGGCGCCTTCTGCACCCAGAATTTTGCAGGAGGCTCTGCTTTCTCATATCCCACAGCAGGCCACACTTTGCCCCTTCATCTGCTGCTGCATCCCGCCTCGGCC
>NW_027882686.1:0-245 GCF_054177405.1 Leptonychotes weddellii | reverse complement strand
GAAAGGGGTTCCCTTTCCCGGGACGATCCTCATTTTCCACAACAGGTTTATTTAACACTAACATTTCTAAGTGCAGTCAGAAGAGGAATTGCTCTCCATCATTAACAAATAGATGGGGCGGGGCGCCTGGGTGGCTCAGTCGTTAAGCGTCTGCCTTCGGCTCAGGTCATGGTCCCGGGGTCCTGGGATCGAGCCCCGCATCGGGCTCCCTGCTCCGCGGGGAGCCTGCTTCTCCCTCTCCCACT
>NW_027882685.1:0-245 GCF_054177405.1 Leptonychotes weddellii | reverse complement strand
AAAACTAATGATGTACTTACTATACAGTGGCTAACGGAACATAATAAAAAAAAAAAGGCTGAAATTAAGCAGTCATATCGAAGTCTATAATAATGGCTAGAATAAATACACAGAGAACAACATTCATGTACCACTAACAATAAAATGCAGCCTAAGATCTCTAGGCTAAGACAATAATAGTCCCTGACTCTAGTGTCACGTTTATCACTCTGCTATGAAACATCTGTTTTCACGTCAATTGCTTA
>NW_027882684.1:0-1668 GCF_054177405.1 Leptonychotes weddellii | reverse complement strand
GTCCAGAAGTTTTTATCTTGATGATGTCCAAATACTTCATTTTTGCTTTTGTTTCCCTTGCCATTAGGGATATATCTTGTAAGAAGTTGCTGTGGCCAAGTTTGAAGAGGTTACTTCCTGGGTTCCTGTTTAGGGTTTTGGTGGATTCCTGTCTCACATTTATGTCCTTCATCCATTTTAAGTTCATCTTTTGTATGGTGTAAGAGAATGGTCCAGGTTCATTCTTCTGTATGTGGCTGTCCAATTTACCCAGCACCATTTATTGAAGAGGCTATCTTTTTTTCCCTTGGATATTCTTTCCTGCTTTGTCAAAGAATAGTTGAACAGTTTTGATGGTCCATTTATGGGCTCTCTATTCTGTTCCATTGATCTATGTGACTGTTTTTGTGCTAGTACCATGCTGTCCTGATGATCACAGCTTTGTAGTACAGCTTGAAGTCAGACTTTGTAATGCCCCCAGGCTTGGTTTTTTTTTTTTAAATCCCCCTGGTGATTCAGGGTCTTTTCTGGTTCCATACAAATATAGCATTTCTATACACTAACAATGTGACTGAGGAAAGAGAAATTAAGGAATTGATCCCATTTACAATTGCACCCAAAACCATAAGATACACATGAATAACCATAACCAAAGATGTAAAAGATCTGTACACTAGAAACTACAGAACACTTATGAAAAAAAATTGAGGGAGACACAAAGAGATGCAAAAAGAGATGTTCTCAGCACCTGGAACATGTTCATGGATTGGAAGAGTAAACATGGTTAAAATGTCTATACTGCCCAGAGCAATCTACAAGTCCAATGCCATCCATATCAAAATACCATTGACATTTTACTTTTATTATTATTTTTTTTAATTTTTATTTTTGTGAATATAATATGCATGTATTTATTTTTCTTTTTCATTTTATTTTATATTTATTTATTTTTATTTTGTGTGTATATTCCTTCAAGGAGCAGACCAAAACAAACCCAGAACCTACATTTCATGATTTTTGCCTTTTTTCCCCTCTGTTCTTTTATTCTCTTCAAAAACATGAAGGGATCGAAAAATTTACTGCAGAAGAACAAATAGGATGTAAATTTCATGGTCGGGGATTAATTAATTAATAGAAACATAAGTAAGATCTCTGAAGTAGAATTTGAAACAATGATTATTAGTTTACTAGCTAGACTTGAGAAAAGGATAGAAGACATTAGAGAATCCCTTACTGCAGAGATAAATGAACTAGAATTGATCAGGCCCAAATTAAAAATAGTAAAGCCAAGATGCAATCCCAAGCGGAGGCCATAAAAATCTGATGGATGAAGGAAAGGATCGAATCAGTGATATACAAGAGAAAATTATAGAGAAGAAAGAGTGCAAAGAAGATGGAAACCGAGATAATGGACTACAAAGGTAGCCTTAGGGAATTCAGTGGTTTTTAAAACAAAATAAGATTCATATCATAGGAGTCCCAGAAGATGAAGAGAGAGAAAAAGGGGAGAATGTTTATTCCATAAAATAATAGCCAAAAAGTTCCCTAATATGCAGAAGGACACAGGCATCAAAATCCAAGTAGCACAGATAACAACCATGATTTTCAACAAAATCTCACCATCTCAAAGGCATATCATGGTCAAACTCACAAAATACAGAAAAGGAAAGAATCCTGATGGGAGCAAGG
>NW_027882683.1:0-245 GCF_054177405.1 Leptonychotes weddellii | reverse complement strand
AGTGCCTCAGCCACAAGCTAAGAGTTCCTGCAATAAAGTCAACATTTTTGTGTGTGTCAAAAAAAAAAAAAAAGAGTATGTTCAGTTTTGTAAAAAAGTATCAAACTGTCTTTCAAACTGTCTGTACCATTTTGCATTCTCAGAGCAACGAATGAGAGTTCCTGTTACTCCATAACCTCATGAGCATTTGGTGTTGTCAGAGTTCTGGATTCTGGCCATTCTAATAAGTGTGTGGTGGTTTCTCA
>NW_027882682.1:0-245 GCF_054177405.1 Leptonychotes weddellii | reverse complement strand
GGAGGTATATTCCTTCTCCACATGAAGCAACTTTGTATTTTTCTCGGAGGGAAAATTAACACTCACTATGGTGAGGTGTGAGAAAACTGGACGCAGCCCTTTACTAGCAGTGAGACAGAGCTGGAATTTAGTGCCCTTTCCCCTGCCCCCTTTTGTGATATCAGCATCCTCTCAGCTGGAAAAACTAGGCAAACAAACACATAACCAAACAAAGCCTCCATCATCACTTGACCAAAGCTCAATAT
>NW_027882681.1:0-245 GCF_054177405.1 Leptonychotes weddellii | reverse complement strand
TTTTTTTTTTTTTGTTTAATTAACATTTATTTATTTTTTTTATATATTTTTTTTTATTCTTATGTTAATCCCCATACATTACATCATTAGTTCTAGATGAAGTGTTCCATGATTCATTGTTCGTGCACAACACCCAGTGCTCCATGCAGAATGTGCCCTCCTCAATACCCACCACCAGGCCAACCCATCCTCCCACCCCCCTCCCCTCTAGAACCCTCAGTTTGTTTTTCAGAGTCCATCGTCTC
>NW_027882680.1:0-245 GCF_054177405.1 Leptonychotes weddellii | reverse complement strand
TACTGGTCCATGACAATGCAAGCATGGAAATTGACAGTAAGAATTTAGGAGATCTATAACAACTGGACAATGTACTTTTTATGTCTACTGAATATTTTTTTTTTAATTAGGCTTATAGCTGTGAATTGTGTAAGACTGTTGAATTACAGACCTGTACCTCTGAAACAAATAATACATTATATATTTAAAAAAAAAAAAAGAAGAAGATAGCAGGAAGGGAAAAATGAAGGGGGAAAAATTGGAGG
>NW_027882679.1:0-245 GCF_054177405.1 Leptonychotes weddellii | reverse complement strand
AAGGAGCCCCCGGCTGTGACCCTGCTCAGTCCTAGCGCGCC
Organism: Leptonychotes weddellii; assembly: GCF_054177405.1. Lineage (NCBI taxonomy): Eukaryota > Metazoa > Chordata > Mammalia > Carnivora > Phocidae > Leptonychotes > Leptonychotes weddellii. Next base: position 204 of record NW_027882679.1, on the reverse strand, counting down.
CGCCAACGCTCTCTGCAGAGGTCTGCGGAGCTAAGGCTGACGGCTCGGGCTCTGGCAGGGCCACGGACACGGCGGTCCGGGGCAGGGGGGTGGGCCGAGGCCGGGGGGGAGGTCACCGCGCGGGGCGGAGGGGCCAGGGCAGCGCAGAGATCACAGCACGGCATCCAGAGGACGATGTTGGGGAATGGAGAGCAGGTGCTACAG
>NW_027882678.1:0-245 GCF_054177405.1 Leptonychotes weddellii | reverse complement strand
TTTTACTATTTATCATTACACTGGTTTATGATTGATTAGAAATTTTAAAAAAATAGGCCTCTAATAAACGGTTTGAGTAGCACTTGGTTAAAAGACTGCTATTGTCCCCTCCAGAAATGGTATCTTATTTGTGTTGTACTCTCAGCCACCTACTTCTAGCCAAGTAATATATGTAAGGATCCCCTCAATGACACCTGACGGCCACATCCTCTTGTACTCCAAGGATGGGTTGTTCTAAACAACCT
>NW_027882677.1:0-245 GCF_054177405.1 Leptonychotes weddellii | reverse complement strand
TGGCAAGATCTCATTCCTTTTGATGGCTGCATAATATTCCATTGTATATATATATATACCACATCTTCTTTATCCAGTCATCTGTCGATGGACATCTTGGCTCTTTCCACAGTTTGGCTATTGTGGACATTGCAGATGCAGATAATTCTTGAACTTTTAGCATGTAACTTAATTTTTATTCCTTTTTCAAATACTTTTTTCTCTGGATTTCTGTAACACCATGTTTTCTAATTTTTTTATCCTCT
>NW_027882676.1:0-245 GCF_054177405.1 Leptonychotes weddellii | reverse complement strand
ATAAGCCACAAAGTGGGGGATGTTTGAATCTGTTGTAGTCAATAGTGATCAGGATCCAGAACACAGAAAGAGTTCCTGAAAACTCAGAAAGAAAAAAAAGTGAGACAGAGAGAGACAGAACTGGCATTTCAAAAGACTAAACTCTAATGATCAATAAACAAAAAATGTTCATTCTTTCTAGTAATTAGGAAAATGTAAGCGTAGACAAACTCTCGTATCTGTCATTTACCGAAGTAGTTAAGGCC
>NW_027882675.1:0-245 GCF_054177405.1 Leptonychotes weddellii | reverse complement strand
GGGTCTTCCGCTGGGAGAACTTTCTGCAGCCAACCACAGCTGCCCCAAGTCTGGAAGTGGGGAGACCAGGAGGTTCTTCGGCCCATGAAGATAGAAAATGACAGGCAGGCTCTGGGAGGACAGAAAGGTGCAGCGGGCAGGGTGGGCGTGACGGGGAGACACGACTCGGCTGCTAGCCTGGCCGCCACCTGTTCGCTGAGGACAGGGAACGCTGAGGCGCAAAGTGCAGGGACACCGGACGCTTC
>NW_027882674.1:0-245 GCF_054177405.1 Leptonychotes weddellii | reverse complement strand
TGGCTTTCTGTAGAATTTCTGGGTCTGCATGGTCTTTGAAGGTGATCTACAGGCCGGTCTGACGACAGGAGGTTGGTAGGATGAGGCGTAGGGCTCCCCCTTCACTTGGGAGGTCTCTTCTGGTCCTTCCGGTCCTCAAAGAGGGGAAGGCTTGAGTCCTCCTTTTTCCTCCCCAAGAGGAGGAGGGCAAGAGTCTGGTGAGGGTTTGTTCTGGGTGCAGGTAGCTGGCAATGAAGATGAAAGTG
>NW_027882673.1:0-1668 GCF_054177405.1 Leptonychotes weddellii | reverse complement strand
ACATATATTGTATTATTTGTTTCAGAGGTACAGGTCTGTGATTCAACAGTCTTGCACAATTCACAGTGCTCACCATAGCACATACCCTCCCCAATGTCTATCATCCAGCCGCCCCATCCCTCCCACCCTCCACCACTCCAGCAACCCTCAGTTTGTTTCCTGAGATTAAAAATTCCTCATATCAGTGAGGTCATATGATACATGTCTTTCTCTGATTGACTTATTTCACTCAGTATAGCACCCTCCAGTTCTATCCACATCATTGCAAATGGCAAGATCTCATTCCTTTTGATGGCTGCGTAATATTCCAGTGTGTGTGTGTGTGTGTATGTATACCACATCTTCTTTATCAATTCATCTGTTGATGGACATATCTAATGTATAAAGTAGTGCTAGGACTTGGTAATTCTCTGATGAGAAAGCAAGATTTACCTGGAACAGTTGAGTCTGGATATCAGTATTGGATTAATTTCATTTGAGATTGTAACTTCTGTGTGGCATTCTCTTCTTGGTTTCTCATCTATAGGCTGAGCATAACATTCTGTTCTTTCTATCTCATCTATAGGCTGAGAATAACATTCTGTTCTTTCTATCTCCCTATGTGAGAGATCTTTTAATTTTTAAAGACTTGTATTCTCTGTGAAACCAAGAAATTGGTGGCACAAGTTTCTGTAATATGAGTCAACAAATTTTTTTTCTGTAAAGTGCCATTTAGTAAATATTTTAGGGTTTGTGGGTCAAATGGTCTCTGTCATGGCTATTCAACTCTGCCAATTTTGTACATAAACTACGACAGTCAATACAAAAATGAATAAATGTGATTTTATGTAATAAAACTTTGTTTTTAAAAATTGGCCCAGCTTCTGAAACAATTAAACATAGAATTAGCTTAGAACAAGTAATTTTACTTACGAGCATATACCCAAAATAACTGAAAGGAGGAACTCAAACAATTGTTTGTACACCCATGTTCAGTGCAGCATTATTTGTGATAGCCCAAAGTTGGAAACAATCCAAATGTCCACTGACAGCTGAATGCATGAACAAAGTGTGGTATATCCTTACCATGGAATATAATTCAGCTTTAAAAAGAATTGAAATTTTGACCATGCTACAACAATGGCTGGAGCTTGAAGACATTTTGCTCAGTGAAATAAGCCAAAAAGAAAGAAAAAGTATTGTATGACTCCATTTATGTAAGGTACCTAGAGTAATCAAATTCATAAAGAATGTAGTATGGTGTTTGCTAAGGCCTGGGGGTAGGGAGGAATGGGAAATTGTTTAATGTGTATGGAGTTTTAGTTTGAGAAGATGAAATAGTTCTGAAAATGAATAATGGTGATAGTTACACATCATTATGAATGTACTTAGTGGCATTGAATTGTATGGTTTAAATGGTAAATTCTTTGTTTTTTAATATTTTCCCACAATTGCAAAAAAAACCCCATGGGCCTAAATTGCCAACCACCATCTATAATCATATTAATGATCAATAAATAAAGTCACTCTTACTATATTTGATACAGTTAGGATGGTAGCATAATTTGATACAATGTAATGGTGAGTATCCACCAATTTCTATTTATATCCTGGGTATGAACACCCCCCCATATTATGAATCATGTTATTCTATACTTACTTGTTTACACAACTCTCTGTTCCTCCCCT
>NW_027882672.1:0-245 GCF_054177405.1 Leptonychotes weddellii | reverse complement strand
GCACTGAAAGATAGATTGCTTTGGGCAGCATAGACATTTTAACAACGTTTATTCTTCTGATCCATTAACATGGAATGTTTTTCCATCTTTTTGTGTTTTCAATTTCTTTTGTAAGTGTTCTGTAGTTTCTAGAGTGTAGATCCTTTATCTCTTTGGTTAGGTTTATTCCAAGGTATCTTATGGTTTTTGGTGCTATTGTGGACTCATTTCCGTAATTTCTCTTTCTATAGTTACATTGTTAGTGT
>NW_027882671.1:0-245 GCF_054177405.1 Leptonychotes weddellii | reverse complement strand
GGTAGCAATTCTGTTCTTTCCAGCTGGTGTTGACACAAAAGGGGATCCCAGATCCTCATCCCTAATTCCCTGATTTAACACAGCATTAGTTTTTCAAATAACAGAAATTTACTAAGATATGATAAGTGTGTTTCATCCATTGCAGAATAGGAACTTTATACAATAGAATATTAGACTCATCTCTTCTTAAAGTCCATCCACCATCCATTTCTCCAGAAATTTTTGGATGGCCACTGTCTCTGGTC
>NW_027882670.1:0-245 GCF_054177405.1 Leptonychotes weddellii | reverse complement strand
GTTAAGCGGCTGCCTTCGGCTCAGGTCATGATCCCAGGATCCTGGGATCGAGCCCCGCATCGGGTTCCCTGCTCGGCGGGGAGCCTGCTTCTCCCTCTCCCACTCCCCTGGCTTGTGTTCCCTCTCTCGCTGTGTCTCTGTCAAATAAATAAATAAAATATTAAAAAAAAAATAATCAGGGGCACCTGGGTGGCTCAGTCATTAAGCGTCTACCTTCGGCTCAGGTCATGATCCCTGGGCCCTGG
>NW_027882669.1:0-245 GCF_054177405.1 Leptonychotes weddellii | reverse complement strand
TTTTACCATACAAAGTGGGTGGCAAAGAAAAACCTCCTTGTTTTGTAGGTGAAGATCTATGGCACTAGATAAGATTTTTAAAAGTTAGATTTAGTATAAGAGAATTTTCCAAGGTAGAGTATTGCCACCTTACTCCTGACGGACGATGTAGACATACCCAACATGCTCCCAATATTGCATAAGACTTTTCTTAGCCAAAGAAAAAAAAAAAAAAGTTGTACTAAATAAGATAACACTGACAACCC
>NW_027882668.1:0-245 GCF_054177405.1 Leptonychotes weddellii | reverse complement strand
AAATAGTAGAAAGGTAAGTATAATAAACTTCAGGTACCTAGCATTTATTTCAACAATATAGAGCATGACCAGTGTTGTCTTCTTTATATCTTAACCTACTTCTCCCCATTGACCACCTCCAATTGACTTGAACCAATGGATTATTTTGGAGTCAATGCCAGACATCAGTCTTCTGTAAATATTTCAGGTATTTTTTTTTTCTAAAAAAAATAAGGGCGACTTTTAGTACATTGACAGTATACATA
>NW_027882667.1:0-245 GCF_054177405.1 Leptonychotes weddellii | reverse complement strand
TTTTTTTTTTTTAAAGATTTTTTATTTATTTATTTGAGAGAGAGAATGAGATAGAGAGAGCATGAGAGGGGGGAGGGTCAGAGGGAGAAGCAGGCTCCCCGCTGAGCAGGGAGCCCGATGCGGGACTTGATCCCGGGACTCCAGGATCATGACCTGAGCCGAAGGCAGTCGCTTAACCAACTGAGCCACCCAGGCGCCCTTGAATGTAGATATTTTTAAGGGAGCCATTTTTCAGCCTACTGCAG
>NW_027882666.1:0-245 GCF_054177405.1 Leptonychotes weddellii | reverse complement strand
ATTGGGGAGCACCTGAGTCTAGACCCTTTGCCCTTGCTTAACTATACTAGGAGAGGGAAGGTCTCAGCTCTCTGGAGAGCACAAGGATCTGCCCACAGGGGACAATGTTCTTGCCCATTGGCTATTTCAGCTGGAGTTGGTGGTGAGCAGTACCAACCAGGCCCTTGCTTCTGACAGTGTTAAGGTGTCATCATTACTTATGCAGGCTGAACAGATATTTGTGTGTAATGGGGCTCCTTCCTTGA
>NW_027882665.1:0-245 GCF_054177405.1 Leptonychotes weddellii | reverse complement strand
AGGGTGAAGCAAATCACCCTTTCTCAATGCACATGATTGTACAGAAACAGGTTTCCATTGAGTATTCTTGTGCAGGAAGGCTCATTCCCCTCCAAGGGGGAATGCCCAGGCATCACTCATCATTGCTCTTATTCCTACTGGTTGCATTACAGTATGTATCTGATTTGAGCCCCTCTTTGGGGCAAGGGCAGTTAGCAAGTAATCATTTAAGTTTCAGAACCAGTTTGAAGACTGGACAACATTTG
>NW_027882664.1:0-245 GCF_054177405.1 Leptonychotes weddellii | reverse complement strand
TATACCCACTCCTTGCATAATAATAATAATATTCATTGATATCCTACCCACATGTTCATTTTGGACCAGACATCTTTGCAGGTGCATTATCTTCAAAGCAAAGCTCCTAGATAATACTACATTAGCATCTCCATCTTACAGATGAGAAACTGAGTCTCAGAACAAGCAACTTACTCAAAGTCACCCCTTTAGCAAGTGGTGGGTTGGGGATTGGAACCCAGGTCTGTCCAGATTCACAATCCTTG
>NW_027882663.1:0-245 GCF_054177405.1 Leptonychotes weddellii | reverse complement strand
GTGTCTTTCTGATCTGGGAGAGGCAGGCCCTGGTGTGCACAGGGTGGGAGGGACACGGCTACTCCGCGTGTGGCCAAGGTTGTCCGATGAGCTGCCCCGCGTGGCTCCCACCCAGAGAGCGGGGGACAGCGTCAGGCTGCATGGGCGCCTTCTGCACCCAGAATTTTGCAGGAGGCTCTGCTTTCTCATATCCCACAGCAGGCCACACTTTGCCCCTTCATCTGCTGCTGCATCCCGCCTCGGCC
>NW_027882662.1:0-1668 GCF_054177405.1 Leptonychotes weddellii | reverse complement strand
GTCTAAAATAATAGATAATGCATATATAGAAACAATTATACTCTGGGAATTCAGAGGTGGGAGAAACATCATAGAGGAAGCATCATGCGAACAGGATCTTGAAGGATGGGAAGAATGTAGGCATCAGATTAAGGGAAAAGAATCCAGGTAAAGGGAAGAATGTTCAATTATCATTTGTCTTCAACTGCAGTTTCGATTTTTTAGGGACAGGTACCATATGTTTTATTTTTATATCTCTCACAATTACACAGATCTATATTAAAAGGAGCTCAATAGATAATGAATAGTGTTGTTAAATATGATGTGAAATGTTTTCCCATCATTTGATCTCTGTCTTCTTATTCAGGGAATGAGTTACCTATTTATTAACTCATTCTAGCAACTTTATCAGTGCCTAGTATGTGTTAGCCTCATTACATGTAATGATATAGAAATGAGCAAGCCAGGCATTCCCAGTCAACATCTCCATCTTTGGGAGTACCTCTGGCCAGGAGGCTGGAAGTATGCTAAGAGTTCAGTATTCAGTGTTCAGACCCTTCCATGTGTGGTAAGTAAGGGTTTCAATCAAGCAGTTCCATGCATCTGAATTCACAGCCCTCATGGCCCTGGTACTTCCCACTGACAGTGAAGAGTCTTTGTTACAGATATAAGGGATTTTCCAGTAGAAAAACAGCCTGGAGGCATGGTAGACCCAGAAAACTGATGGGTAAACTCCCCAGGCTGAAGAGCTTAAGGGACAGCCGTGGAAGCAGAGGCTCCAAACCATACAACTAGCTGTGCTTCTCCTGAGAATCTTCCTTTTCTTGTGTTTGACCTCTGTCCTCAAGGCCATCTTGTTCCTAAGCAGCCAAGGCAAACAATTAGGAAGCCAAATAGGTTATTCAGTTACAGAGGTGTGTGTGTGTGTGTGTGTGTGTGTTGTTTCTCTAGTCTAAATCCTAAAAAATATATTTATATGTGTGACATCTACAAATGTATTTCCCCCAATTTTTTACCTAAATCTACCTTCTGTTAAAATAAAATAAAATGGAGACTAGTCTTGAAAATCCTCCAAACAGAGAAAACCAGTTAAGCAAAATAAGCAAAACAATCTAGCTTATTTCATGAACATAAGCAAAACTTAACAGGTTATTCTTGTAAATGCCTCTGATAATCATAAAACTTAAGTCATCTTCCTAAAATGATATAAGATAATCACTTTTAACCAACCCCCTGCCATCTGGAAACCCCCACTGGGGTAACCAATCGTTATAAAGGTTAAACAACTTTCTCATTTCACTTTATAAGCCATCATGTAACATCATGCCTCTGAGTTTCATACCAGGTTCAGATTTGAAGTCTCCTGTTCACAAACCATTTGTTCCTTTCTCAATAAAATATTCATAACGAGTAAAACTCTCTGAATTTTCTTTTGACACTACATAGATTCACAGGTTCTTAGCTTAAAAGTATTTTGTCCATTGGCTACACAATATTTTCATTCTAAACATCGCTATCAAAAATAAGATTGCATTAAACCTTCTGCCAACTTACCCAATCACTAATAGGCAATCCTAGGGTCAAGAATAGTTTTTGTAAAGTAGGGATCCGAAGGGGTATGTGCACCCCGATGTTTATAGCAGCAATGTCCACAATAGCCAAACTGTGGAAAGAGCCAAGATGTCCATC
>NW_027882661.1:0-245 GCF_054177405.1 Leptonychotes weddellii | reverse complement strand
GGCCCGAGCTCCTTTCCCGCTGCGACCTCGGTGTCCCCCCTCAGGACGCACAGGCTTGTCCTTGGAGGGCTGGTCAACACTCTCAGCTTCCTCCGCTCTACACAGGTCTGGGAAGACTCCAAGCCTATGAAATGCTCCGCTCCGGAGCCTCCAGGCACCCACAATACTGTGAGGAAAATAAGCTTTTAATAAAATTCCACGATAACATCATAACGTCAGTAGCTTATTAAGGTTATTGAAGTGTG
>NW_027882660.1:0-245 GCF_054177405.1 Leptonychotes weddellii | reverse complement strand
GCCACTCAGGGGCCCCTAAAAGAAAGTCTTTTTATTAAGAGTTTACAGAAATCCAGATTAAGAAAAGCTGGAAGCTGAACATGAGTTGGTGACCTTCCAGAATGATTCAGGTCTCAGGCAATGAAGAAGTAAGAAAGGAAACCAGGGTGTGGATTCAAAATATGTTGTGGAGGTAGGTTACCCACATCTTAGATTTCTCACTACCCAGGGCTTCTTGGCTTTCCTCCATCTGTTGTCAATCAGTT
>NW_027882659.1:0-245 GCF_054177405.1 Leptonychotes weddellii | reverse complement strand
TGAGGTATATGAAGAAAATCTGGTTTCATACAGACATCCCTCCTTGGAAAAGGAAAGAGTATTTTAATATTTGTGAATATTTTTCTTTAATACCATACTAAAACCTGTGAAGTGATATGCAGTTAAAGGTGAGTTACGATATAGAATCTGGACCCATGTCAATGAAAACTTGTGCTCGGTTACATTAAAATTGATTGATTTTTTTTTTTTTTTGAATATAGGTTTTCTAACATGCAATGCTCAAC
>NW_027882658.1:0-245 GCF_054177405.1 Leptonychotes weddellii | reverse complement strand
TGTGGTAACTTCCTGGCCAGGCTCCCCCCCCCCCCCCCCCCCCCCCCCCCCCCCCCCCCCCCGCCCCCCGCCCCGCCATGAAGCTCACAGCATTCATTCTTCCGCAGACCTCACTGCCCTGTTCAAGTATGCTTGCATGTTCCTTGAAGCAGACTGGGGAGAGAGACCACACTTGCAGTCAGAGTGTGAAAATTTCCCCGGGGGGGGGGGGGGCTGGCCAGGAGGGGTTGTCGCAGGGACTGCTG
>NW_027882657.1:0-245 GCF_054177405.1 Leptonychotes weddellii | reverse complement strand
GGGGGAGAAAGTTAGGGTATGTCAATATGTCAAGAGGCAAAGTGGAAAAATTAAGGAAACCATGGCAAGACTAGGCCAAGAAACACGGCGCCGCCAATGCCCGAGTTATTACCAAAGAGCGTGTGTTCCCTGGAGTCCGCTTGATCGACTTGACGCAGCCCCCCCGTCAGGGCGCCTTTGCCGCCGGGGCCCCTTGCTCCGCAGGCACACACTTCGAGTTTAGCCGCGCGGCACAGAAGCCTGCA
>NW_027882656.1:0-245 GCF_054177405.1 Leptonychotes weddellii | reverse complement strand
CGTGCTCTTCCAACTCAGTCAGGTGCCCCTATTCGTCCTCTTTTTTAAAAAAAAAAAAATGCATGAAACAAACGGGAGATTGACAAGCAAATCTGTCTAGTTTGTTTTCCCTTGTGGAAACTTCCCGGGTGGAGCTCCTCGGGGACCAGGAGGCCGACCCCGCCCCGCCAGCAGCGCGGCCCCGCCCCTGACCGCGGCTCCCCGCCCCCCGCTCCCGCCTGGCCCCGGCTCCGCCCCCGCCTGGC
>NW_027882655.1:0-245 GCF_054177405.1 Leptonychotes weddellii | reverse complement strand
CCGAGTGTGCAACACACTGAGCACCTTCCTCTCCATTATCCCCAAGACTTACAGGTGAGGACCCTGGGCTGCCTGAGCAGGAGGGGACAGGGCCCACCCCTGGCCATCCGCCCTTGTCCGTGGCCGGGTGGGTGGCAGACGGGGAACTGCTGTCCCTGGGCCTGGGCTTCGCAGACAGCAATGTCCGCCTCAGTGTCTCTGCAAGGACGCGCACAGTTGGCCTGCCACCCTGGTGCCCGGTGGAG
>NW_027882654.1:0-245 GCF_054177405.1 Leptonychotes weddellii | reverse complement strand
TAAAAAAAAAAGAGCAGGTAGGAAATCTTTCTGATGACTGCCGTAGTGAATGACTCCTGGGAGCCTAACCATGCTTCCATTCACCTCATAATCTCCAGGGGTTTATAGAAACCACAATGCCATTTATACACACTGTGATCTTGAAGTAGGGTAGCCCTAATAAATATCAGAGATAACAAATATATTATAAGGTATGCAAATTACATGCATTTCAAATACATTTCCCAATCTGTACGTTGTCTTTT
>NW_027882653.1:0-245 GCF_054177405.1 Leptonychotes weddellii | reverse complement strand
AAAAAAAAGAAAAAAGAAAAAAAAAAGAATGACAACCCAAAAAACAGACTCAATTATAGAGAACAGAGGGTCACCAGAGGGGAGGTGGGTGGGGGGATGGGGGAGGTGGGTGAAGAGAATTGGGAGTACACTTACCCTGATGAGCACTGAGAAATACATGGAAGTGCTGAATCACTATATTGTACACTTGAAACTAATACAGCACTATATGTTAACTACATTAGAATTTAAAAAAAAGTTCAACA
>NW_027882652.1:0-245 GCF_054177405.1 Leptonychotes weddellii | reverse complement strand
AGTGCCTCAGCCACAAGCTAAGAGTTCCTGCAATAAAGTCAACATTTTTGTGTGTGTCAAAAAAAAAAAAAAAGAGTATGTTCAGTTTTGTAAAAAAGTATCAAACTGTCTTTCAAACTGTCTGTACCATTTTGCATTCTCAGAGCAACGAATGAGAGTTCCTGTTACTCCATAACCTCATGAGCATTTGGTGTTGTCACAGTTCTGGATTCTGGCCATTCTAATAAGTGTGTGGTGGTTTCTCA
>NW_027882651.1:0-1668 GCF_054177405.1 Leptonychotes weddellii | reverse complement strand
TGGGGTGGCTGGGTGATAGACATTGGGGAAGGTATGTGCTATGGTGAGTGCTGTGAATTGTGTAAGACTACTGAATCACAGACCTGTACCTCTGAAACGAATAATACATTATATGTTAAAAAGAAGAAGAAGAAGAAGAAGATAGTAGGAAGGGAAAACTGGAGGGGGGGAAATTGGAGGGGGAGATGAACCATGAGAGACTATGGACTCTGAGAAACAAACTGAGGGTTCTAGAGGGGAGGGGAGTGGGGGGATGGGTTAGCCTGGTGATGGGTATTAAAGAGGGCACGTACTGAATGGAGCACTGGGTGTTATACGCAAACAATGAATCATGGAACACTACATCAAAAACTAATGATGTAATGTATGGTGATTAACATAACACAATAAAAAAAAAGACAAGTGCACTCCTTAATCTCCATCACCTATTTCCCTCATCCCCCCACCCTCTTCCCGTCTGATAACAATCAATTTATTCTCCATAATTAAGAGTCTGTTTCTTGGTTTGTCTCTCTTTTTTTTCTTTGCTCATTTTTTGTTTGCTTCTTAAATTCCACATACAAGTGAGAACATATGGTATTCTTTCTTTGACTTATTTCACTTAGCATTATACTCTTTAGCTCCATCCATGTCATTGGAAATGGCAAGATTTCATTTTTTTTATGGATGAAATATATATATATATCCAATGTGATTGCTGGATTGTAGGGTAGTTCTATTTTTAACTTTTTTCTTATATTTTATTTTATTATGTTATGTTAGTCACCATAAAATACATCATTAGTTTTTGATGTGGAGATCCACGATTCATTGTTTTCATATAACACCCAGTGCTCCATGCAGTATGTGCCCTCCTTAATACCCATCACCAGGCTAACGCATCCCCCCACCCCCTCCCCTCTAAAAACCTCAGTTTGTTTCTCAGAGTCCATAGTCTGTCATTGTTCATCTCTCTCTCCAATTCCCCCCCTTCATTTTTCCCTTCCTTCTCCTAATGTCCTCCATGCTATTCCTTATGTTCCACAAATAAGTGAAACCATATGATAATTGACTTTCTCTGCTTGACTTATTTCACTTACCATAATCTCCTCCAGTCCCATCCATGTTGATGTAAAAGTTGGGTATTCATCCTTTCTGAGGGCTGAGTAATATTCCATTGTATATATGGACCACATTCTTTATCCATTCATCTGTTCAAGGGCATCTCGGCTTTTTCCATGGTTTGGCTATTGTGGACATTGATGCTATGAACATTGGGGTGCATATGGCCCTTCTTTTCACCTACATCTGTGTCTTTGGGGTAAATACCCAGCAGTGCAATTGCTGGGTCATAGGGTAGCTCCATTTTTAATTTTTTGAGGCACCTCCACACTGTTTATCAAAGTGGTTATACCAACTTGCATTCCCACCAACAGTGTAAGAGGGTTCCCCTTTCTCCACAACCTCTCCAACATTTGTTGTTTCTTGCCCTGTAAATTTTTGCCATTCTAACTGGTGTAAGGTGGTATCTCAGTGTGGTTTTGATTTGAATTTCCCTGATGGCTAATGATGATGAACATTTTTTCATGTGTCTGTTACCCATTTGTATGTCATCTTCAGAGAAGTGTCTTGTTCATGTCTTCTGCCAAATTTTTGACTTGATTATTTGTTTTTTGGGTGTTGAGTTTG
>NW_027882650.1:0-245 GCF_054177405.1 Leptonychotes weddellii | reverse complement strand
GAACTTGTCACTGAGCTCTAAATAGAGCAACCCAACCTCGGCACCCCCCCCCCCACACACACACCAAGACTTCTTGGACTGGACGACAGCACGCGGCTGGGCCGGGCCAGGCGGCCTGGGCAGGTGGGGAGGCCCCTGTGCCCCCATTGGTCTGAGGAGGGCTCCATGCCCTTTCTGAGCGGGGGCCCAGCCTGGGGGAGGCCATTTATACCCCTCCCCCTGGGCCCACCAGCCCAGCTTGCCGC
>NW_027882649.1:0-245 GCF_054177405.1 Leptonychotes weddellii | reverse complement strand
TCTGAGTAATTAGTTTTATAATATAGCCACCTCCTAGATGTATGTTTCCAAGTCTGTTGGCCTCATGGCTTGCTCTGACTTGATTCCTTGGGGGGTTACAGCTGGGGTGCCCTCTGAAGACTGTTAGTAGTAATCATAACATCACTCTTGTGTGTTTGGGTTGCATTCTACAATTTAGGATGTATTTTTATTTCTCTTACTCTATTTGATCAAAATGACAGCAGGACGAGGTAGTTAGAATAGGA
>NW_027882648.1:0-245 GCF_054177405.1 Leptonychotes weddellii | reverse complement strand
TCCACCACCCAATCCCACCCAAAGCAACATCCAAGCCTTGGAAGCGGCTCCAAGCCACCTTCTTTCACACCCTCCCTTCCCAGAGCCACCCCTTCTTCTGCCACAACTCCTCACCCTCTGCCGGGCTCCCCCTGCTCCTCAGTACCATGTCTCATTCACACCTAGGGCAGGTGGCATTTCCAAACCTCGCCTGAGGTGCAAACCAAGTGTGGGAGTGAGCACGCAGATGTGCAAGACGCTCGTTT
>NW_027882647.1:0-245 GCF_054177405.1 Leptonychotes weddellii | reverse complement strand
CGGCTGACAGAGACCCCCTCCCCTACCGTCTATCTTCCCGAATATTGCCTCGGATTCACTTCTCCGCACATCCTACCTTCCAGAAAGTGGTCCCTTTTCTGTTCCGAGAGTTGCTGCTATTCTTTTCTTTGATCTCCTGTTGAGTTGGTAGGTGTTCAGAATGGTTTGATCCCTATCTAGCTGAATTCCTGGGACCAGATGAAATTTAGGTCTCCTACTCCTCCGCCATCTTGCTCTTCCCCCCG
>NW_027882646.1:0-245 GCF_054177405.1 Leptonychotes weddellii | reverse complement strand
CCTGTGCAAGGAGGAAACTGGCTGGACAGAGAACTTTCTGGGGCCCGGGGTCCACACGCCAAGTAGGTGCTCCCATGGGCACATGGCCGGACGCCTCCAGCTGCCTCCAGTGGGGCACGGGAGTGGGTCCTCACAGCCAGAGGGGGTCCTCTGGGTGACTGGGGGAAGCATCCAGGCCTTGCAGCAGCTGCAGCCAAGCGTGACCTCGGAGCCATCCGTCCATCCGCCTGCCGGCCTGTCGCCAC
>NW_027882645.1:0-245 GCF_054177405.1 Leptonychotes weddellii | reverse complement strand
GTGTGCAAGCCACGCAGCACACCTTCACTGAGCCTCATCTGCTCCGAGTGTGCAAGCCACGCAGCACACCTTCACTGAGCCTCAACTGCTCCGAGTGTGCAAGCCACGCAGCACACCTTCACTGAGCCTCATCTGCTCCAGGTGTGCAAGCCACATAGCGTGCCTTCACTGAGCCTCATCTGCTCCTAGTGTGCAAGCCACGCAGCACATCTTCACTGCACCTCATCTGCTCTGGGTGTGCAAGC
>NW_027882644.1:0-245 GCF_054177405.1 Leptonychotes weddellii | reverse complement strand
TCCCTGCTGAGCACGGAGTTGAATGTGTGGCTCAATCTCAGGACCTCAAGATCATGACCTGAGCCAAAATCAAGAGTTGGACGCCCAACCGACTGAGCCACCCAGGCGCCCCATCACCTTTTGCTGTTACAATCAAATTCCAGTCTTACTTCCCCAAGTACGGTGCTGGGCACCTTAATTAAAGTTTGAATGCCAGCAAGTGGACTTCCAGCAGCGTGTTTGTCAGGTGCTCTGTGCCAGACTGG
>NW_027882643.1:0-245 GCF_054177405.1 Leptonychotes weddellii | reverse complement strand
CCTGCTTCTCCCTCTCCCACTCCCCCTGCTTGTGTTCCCTCTCTCACTGTCTCTCTCTCTTTAAAAAAATAAATAAATTCTTTAAAAAAACAAAAAAAACAAAAGGGAGCTCACAGATCGAATGTCTCCAAGCACCAGGCAGGTGATGAATGAATGAAGCTGCTGCAGGGGGCGGCCACGAGTGACCAGAGGACACATACCCCCTCTGATGGGGGCAGATGGCCAGTCCCATGCCAGCCCAGTGC
>NW_027882642.1:0-245 GCF_054177405.1 Leptonychotes weddellii | reverse complement strand
CTCCTCCCCCAGGACCAGCCCTCACCTGCTGGCTCCTTGCCTTCTGTGATGTCTAGTGGCTGCTCAGGTTTTGATGCTTTGGGTTTTCTCCCCCTTCGAGGCTTTTTCTTCTGCTCTTTGGTGGCACTGACACTCTTGGGAACTGCAGGAGGCTCCCCCCGGGGCACATCTGGTTCCTTCTCAGGAGCTGCTTCATGCTGGCTGGCTGGGGGAAGGCTTTTGGCTTGTTCCAAGTGACCCAACAG
>NW_027882641.1:0-245 GCF_054177405.1 Leptonychotes weddellii | reverse complement strand
CTTAACCAACTGAGCCACCCAGGTGCCCCAAATAAATAAAATCTTAAAAAAAAAGAAATGCTAACCATTGTCTGAGCTTTTAGTGAGTTGTAATCACTGATCACAGATCACCAACAGAAATATAGTAATAATGAAAAAGTTTGAAATATCGCAAGAATTACCAAAACGTGACACAGAGACAGCTAGTGAGCAAATGCTGCTGGAAAATGGTGCCTATAGACTTGCTTGATGCAGGGTTGCCGCAA
>NW_027882640.1:0-13068 GCF_054177405.1 Leptonychotes weddellii | reverse complement strand
TCTCTTTTCCAACGGACTATTTAAATGTCCTTGAGCTATTATCATAATATTTTTATTACTCTAGCTTTGCAGTGTCTTTCAAATATGGATGCTCCCCTTATTTTTCCTTTATAAAATTAACTGTCCAAGTTGTATACTTTTATTCTCCCACATAAAATTTAGGATGAATACTCATATTCCTCAAGAAATTTCAACTAAACTTTTGAATACATTTAATTAAATGTATAGACTAATTTGGGAGAAAATGGCAGCCTTATATTTTTATCCCATATATTAACATGCTATACTTTTTCAGTTACTTATATTCTGCTATGCTATTTATTATAATTTTTAAATGATTTCTTTTTTTTAATTTATTTTATTTTATTACATTATGTTAGTCACCATACAATACATCATTAGTTTTTGATATGGTTATCCACAATCCATTGTTTTCGTATAACACCCAGTGCTCCATGCAGTACATGCCCTCCTTAATACCCACCACCAGGCTGACCCATCCCCCCAACTCCCTCCCCTCTAAAACCCTGTTTATTTCTCAGACTCCATAGTCTCTCATGGTTCATCTCTCCCTCCGATTTCCCCCCCTTCGTTTTTCCCTTCCTTCTCCTAATGTCCTCCATGCTATTCCTTATGTTCCACAAATAAGTGAAACCATATGATAATTGACTTTCTCTGCTTGACTTATTTCACTTAGCATAATCTCCTCCAGTCCCATCCATGTTGATGTAAAATTTGGTTATTCATCCTTTCTGATGGCTGAGTAATATTCCATTGTATATATGGACCACATCTTCTTTATCCATTTCTGTAAAGATCTTGTGCGTACTTTACTAGGTTAAAACTCAGATGCTTTATATTTTCTGTTAATTTTATTGCATTTATTTCTACTATGTTTGTTAATCATTTATTATTCTATAGAGAGGACTACTGATTTTTCCATTGATCTTACTACCAGAAGTCTAATCTTTGTCATTAGTTCTTATAAATTTTTTAGTATCTTTTTGTTGCAAACTTCTGTCATTTTCTTGTCTTACGATTTTGACCAGAACTACCAAGTCTATATAAGAGTGGGTATCTGTATCTCATCACAGATAATGAGAATGTATAAACTGTCTCAATTATTAGTGAATAATAATTTGCCTAGGTTTATGGCACATAGTTTTCTTTCAAGATTAAGAAGTTATCTCATGTTTGTGAAACTTCAAATAGTTGATATGAAAATAATGAATTGACCTCCATCAAATTTATTTCCTGCACCTCCTGAAATAGTTACTTTTAATTGTCTTTAGTCCATTTATATCATGATTTATTTATGATGTTTACCAAATGTTTAAGGAAGGATAATCTATATATCATACAATAATAATCCCTGCTTCATTGGATTGTTATGAATAAAAGAATTTAGATATGTATTTGGCATTGAGTAATCAATACATAAATTACTATTTTAGTATTATCATTTCTAATAAAACTATTAAAATGCAGATTATTAATATTACTTCTAACTCATTACATTGGTGGTTTTCAAACTATGCCCCTTGGAATCCTCTTAAACCAAACTGAGGGAGAAAGAGTAAATAGGGTATGAAAAGAATAGTACTTTGTCTTCTCTGGCAAACCAGTGTAACTTCAACCAGAGAAAATTCCTTCTTTGTTTTACATACTATGCTTCTGTATAAATTTGGTTTGCTAAAATGTAATGACTACATATCACTGGCTTAGTTAAATGTGTACATTTTGAATGAAAGCACTATTATTACAGTTGATCCCTAAGTGATAGTCCTTATATGAGGGGAAAATAAACAAGTGGAGCCTACAATACATAACATTATGTGCCTCTGTGATAAAATTGGCTTTTTAAGTACTTTTAATTTATTTCTATTAAAAAACATTTATTTGAACACATAAAAAACAGCTATGTGGACACATATTTCAGCACTGTATTGAGGTAGTTACTGGAGTAATATAAAGATGTGTCCCTCTCTTCTTCAATGAGGCCACTGTCCTCAATGAGGTTATGTGCAGATATGTCACCAGCAGACCAAAAGGAGCTCTAAAAAGAGATTGGATTAAACAGGACTGCATTGTAACTTTGATGGGCCCTGAACACTTCTGCCTTCATGGGTCCTTTCTTCCATGAAATAATATTAAAAGTTATATTTTAAATCTGCTTTGATATAAAGATAAATATACTAGTATTATATACTAAAGGTCAAAAGTTTATTGTGTTATTCAGATTTTAAAAGAAATAAAAACATTTTCATAGGCTTCTAACAGTATGGTAGGCCTACTGTGCCTAGTGCATAAGTTGGCCCTGCAACCATGGGCCAATAATTCAAATACATATACAATCCCATCAGGTATTATAAATGAGTGAAATCAACTGAGAATAACATGTTAATTGGCAACTAATATTCACCTCCAGTGACAAGCAGATAAGAGAGAGAGGAGGGTAATCTCGTGGAATGGAGAACATGCTTCAAATCCAATGGGCAAGTTGTAACAGAGCTCCATGATGGAAATAGGTCTAATGATTTTAAATATTATAATTTATTTGAAGACAAGCTGAAAATATAGATTTTTATACCATATCTCCTGCTTGTAAAATGTTGACCTCTAATTCAAATTTAAAACACAGTGCAGAATACTGTCAAACAAAACACATCTCTCTGTTGCATCCAGACTATAGACCACAGATCTGCAGTCAATATGTTAAGAGGCAGAATTAGTAGGAATGGAAATAACCTGGTTTCAGATCCAAATGTCCTATAATCAAATGTACTCTCTCTTAACCCTGAGAAAAATCAGGTTAGGATTCCTGCTCTAGTGGCCTGGGTTTACAGTGAGAAATCTGCCCCAGAGTTATACATCCAAATATAGAACTGCAGTAACAGAATATGATTCTTAAAAGAGGTAGCTCCTGGGACGCCTGGGTGGCTCAGTCGGTTAAGCGTCTGCCTTCGGCTCAGGTCATGATCCCAGGGTCCTGGGATCGAGTCCCGCATCGGGCTCCCTGCGCCGCGGGGAGCCTGCTTCTCCCTCTGCCTCTGTCTCTCTCTCTGTCTCTCATGAATAAATAAATAAAATCTTTAAAAAAAAAAAAAAGAGGTAGCTCTTGCAGATACTGTATTAATAAATTTCTGTTCTACCATCCATAGAGTGCTGTTCAAGAAAGGGTATATGTAATATGGAAAGGACCAATGATTCCACGTTGACAGAATTTGTCCTTGTTGGGCTTTCTGCCCACCCAAAGCTCCGGACAGTTTTCTTTGTGCTAGTTTTGTGGATGTACCAGATGATCCTTCTGGGAAATGGAGTCCTTATCTCAGTAATCATCTTTGATTCTCACTTGCACACCCCCATGTATTTCTTCCTCTGTAATCTTTCCTTCCTGGACATTTGTTACACAAGCTCCTCTGTCCCACTAATTCTTGACAACTTTCTGACAGTAAGGAAAAGGGTTTCCTTCTCTGGGTGCATGGTTCAAATGTTTCTCTCCTTTGCCATGGGGGCCACAGAGTGTGTGCTTCTAGGCATGATGGCACTTGATCGCTATGTAGCCATCTGCTACCCACTGAGATATCCTGTCATCATGAGCAAAAATACCTACGTGCCCATGGCAGCTGGGTCCTGGGTCATTGGGCTTGTTGACTCAGTGGTGCAGACATCTCTCGCAATGCAGTTACCATTCTGTGCTAATAATGTCATTAACCATTTTGTCTGTGAAATTCTGGCTATCCTAAAACTAGTCTGTGCTGATATTTCAATCAATGTGATCAGCATGGCAGGGTCAAATCTGATTGTTCTGGTTATTCCACTGCTAGTAATTTCTATCTCTTACATTTTTATTGTCACCACTATTCTGAGGATCCCTTCCACTGAAGGAAAATGTAAGGCCTTCTCCACTTGCTCAGCCCACCTAACAGTAGTGATTATATTCTATGGAACCATCTTCTTCATGTATGCAAAGCCCAAATCTAAAAGCTCTGTTGGTGCCGATAATCAAGACATCATTGAAGCCCTCATCTCTCTCTTCTATGGAGTAATGACTCCCATGCTCAATCCTCTCATCTATAGTCTGAGGAACAAGGATGTAAAGGCTGCTGTGAAGAACATGCTGGGTAGAAGAAACTCTGATGGAATCTGATTACTGATTTACACTATGTGACTGAGTATCCAAAGCTGCTGCAGACACAAAATTTGAAAAGAGAAAATTACCACGTGAAAACAAATGAACCACATGGAATTCAGTACCATCTGACAGAAAAATTTTGGTGGCTGTTGTTACTATCAGCTTTTTGTTTTAACTACAGACATAAAACATGCTTGTGGTTTTAAAAAATACTATTATGGAAATTCAAAATGTTGAAAAACTCTTAAGAAGCCCCAGCAAACTATAGTCACTCTTAAACCTTTAGAAAGTAATACAGGCAAAATGTGTACTAAAAACACCTGAAACTAATATAACACTGTATGTTAACTAACTGGAATTAAAATAAAAACTTATAAAAAAAACATAATAATACTGAAATGGAAATATAAAATAAGGAAGAAGTAAATGCTCAGTAAAAAAAAAAAAAAAAGTGTATTAAAAATACTCTGTAACTTGGGGGCACCTGGGTGGCTCAGTCTTTAAGTGACTGCCTTTGGCTCAGGTCATGATCCCAGGGTCCTGGGATCGAGCCCCACATCGGACTCCCAGCTCGGCGGGAAGCCTGCTTCTCCCTCACCCACTCCCCCTGCTTGTGTTCCCTCTCTCTCTCTCTCTCTCTCTGTCAATTAAATAAATAAATAAAATCTTTTAAAAAAATACTCTGTAACCTAAAATAAGTACATTTTAATTAATTATGCAAAAAGAATATTAATTGGAACATGGCATATTATATATTCATTTTAATTTATTCACTTCTTTACTGTTTGTGTCCACCCTATAAGCTCTATGAGAATAAGAACTTGTCTGTTTATTACCCTACTGCATCCCACAGACCCAGAATAGATCCTGGCACATAATGCTTGATAAATATAAATATTTATTTTAATAAATAAATGAACTGTGTCTTGTTAAAGAGTAGGAATGTATGTCTATCATATCTGAGGTAACAAAGCTTATTCAAAAAGAAAGCTGATTCAATGTAATATTTTCAAAATAAATTATACTGGCTTTGAAATATGAACTCCCCTAATAGTTAAAATAATACCTTTTAGTTTCTACGTGATGTGTATTATAATGTAGAGGAAGAGGTTTTATTAACTAGCTACCATAACTTATCTGGATTTGGTATATAATGAGACTAAGGTAACTAAAAGAGTCCCCTGGTAATGCATCCTAAGCTTTAACATAATAAAATGGAGGTGACATGGTAGCCCAGTTCCTCTTGGACTTTGACAAGAGACCAGGTGGTAATGGGAACTACTTTCCTACTCTGCATTGGATCACATAGCTCTTAAGCAGTAAGAGAACTAGACAGAACTGGTAATTGCAATAAAAGGATAAGAAGTAACAAAAGAAAAAGAGTCAAATCACTCAATAAACTAAAGAGCTATAGGGTTTTGGTGTTGGCAATAAGACAAAAATGGGCCAAAACCGAGATGATCTCTAATGATTAAAGAGTACAGCCATATGGAGCAGTGCCAATGTGAGGACAGAAGCCCCATTTCCATGGAAGCAACTGAGTCACCTGTATCAATAGAAGAAAGCATTCCTTTTATCTAGCCCTTTGAAGAGTCTGTGGGATTTGAAATGGAACACAAGTCTAAAGTAAGACTATAACTACTAAATTCTAAGAGTAAGCCCATAATATCTTCCTTTCTCGTGAATGGGTAATTAAAGTTACTTCGTAAGATTAATTCATGCACAGTACTAAATAGTGCCTGGAACATCCTAAACATCCAATAAACATTGATTGTTTTATTAGAACTAGTGTTGAGTGAACTTCAATAGGTCAGAAAGCTTTGAGCAGGAGCAAGGTTTTCATCCTTATTTTTTATGGAGTAATTTTAATGCTATTAAACTACAGTCTCTCAACTTCAAATCCATTTTCTATGCTCCATTTTGTGTTAGGATTGGGTTACTGAAAACCAATTTCTCCTTTGCTAGCTAGCTTCTGTTAAATTCTTCCCAAAGAGTTACTGGAGAATGGAAGGCTGGCTGATGACAAGGGCTTTGAGCTTCCCTACTTGTTGCTTGTTCCTGTCAGCATCACTCCAGCTATGGGTCTTCACCATGACAATGGCAGCTCCTCAGCTGCTTCCACTATTGGTTTCAGTTTTTAATTTTTCTCTATAACCCAGAATCAGTAGCCTACCAGTGCCACCTCCTCAGAGGTTTGATTCTGTCACTCAGCTTTTACTTCTGGAAAATGAATCTTCATATCAAGTGCTTAGTCTGCCTTGAGGTATCTTTAAAGGCAGTAAAATAGGCAATTCACTGCTTGAGAAATGTAGTGAATCAGATAGAGCATAAACAATATATTTGGTCAGACTATGACTTCCATACACAAATAAATAAGAAGGTACTGGGCAAGACATTTGTCTTTCTTCTACAGTTGGTTTCTTCTTTCTAAAAATGTAGATTATGAAAGTCTCTTTAGTATACTCTAAAATAACAGCAATAGTCATATACTCTGTGAAAGGAGAACCTTGAGTGGTTCACCAACACTAAGATACTTGTGAAAAAGGATAAACTTAGGACTTTGAGAAAAAGAAATGTGAGTATAACTCTTTTCTTTTTTTCTCACCAATGAAATCTTGTCATTTGCAATGACATGGATAGAGCTAGAGAGTATAATGCTAAGTGAAATAAGTCAGTCAGAGAAAGAAAAAAACCATATGCTTTCACTCATATGTGGAATTTAAGAAACAAAAAAAATGAGCAAAGGGGGAAAAAAGAGAGAGAGAGGCAAACCAAGAAACAGACTCTTGAGTATAGAGAACAAACCAATAGTTACCAGAGGGGAGACTGGTTGGGGAATGGGTTAAATAGGTGATTGGGACTAAGGACTTCACTTGTGATGAGCACTAGGTAATGCATGGATGTGCTGAATCACTATATTGTACACCTGAATCTAATATAACATTGTATGTTAACTGTATTGGGATTAAGATTTTTAAAAAGAAGAAATAAATTTAAACAAATGCTAAAATAATAATAAAATAAAATTTATCAAATGTAGAATAAACAGTTTTTTGAGGGAAATGCTTATACTTAAATTCTGATAGGAAACGTGGCTAGAGAAAGAAGGAAACAAAAAGAAAAGGAAAATAAGGATACAGAGCTATCTAAGTAATTTGAATGCAAAGCCAATGTGCAAGCCATTGTGCTATATATTCACATGTTATTATTTCTTACTAAATCTTCACAATAATCATGGAAGGTATATCTTCTTGCTCTTAATTTATAGATGAATAGACTAAGACACATAGAAGTTAAGATCACACAGATTCTAAGTGGGAAAGCTAGTTTTCAAACCAGTCTTGACTATAAAAACATCTATTTCCTTTACTGCCTACTGGTCAGAAGGGAGATATTTTGAAGTCCAGTTGCATCTGAATCAGGAAAGTTAATCCAAAGATATTAGAGGGCAAAAAAGTTAAGATATCCTAATTGGATTTATCCTTGGAATTTCTCTAAAGCTGTTAACAGTATATACAGGTGAATTCAGGGGCCCATGATGATCAAGTCTTCAATGATTTCGGGAAAGGCCATGAATAAGAGTGCATAATACTTTGACTTTGTCTTGAGCCCAGTATTGCATCCTCCTCCTTAGAAACTCATTGATTCCTATACTTAAGGTAATAGATGATATCACCAGGAACCAAGTGTTTCAACCAAGCAGAAAACTGCTGAATAAACGTAGGGTCATGAGTTTTTAGTCTGATGCACTTTAGGGAAGATGAATTTTTAGGGCACAAGAATTTTTTGTTTATCAAGGGAGGCAGAAAACATTAATGGAGAGAATACTGAATATGTAAACTATTTAGCTTTGAATCTCACCTCCACATCTACTTAATTAATCTATTAGCTATGCAAGTAGTTTAACTTCTCTGAACCTCAGTTTTCTCATTTGTTGTAAAAATTAAATGTATCAGCTTATTCACCCAAATTTTGCAGCACTTACCTGACTCTAGAGAAAGGGTCTCAGTTTGAAAAACCAAGGAGCCAGAGGAATAGGGAGAGTTCGACTATAACCAGGTTTGCTTGTGGTGATTATGGATCACCAGACTGATGGCATCTACCAGTATATAAAGCAAATTTAAACACCAATGATGGTGTTTGCTGCTGTAGATGGTGTGACTCTTGACACAAATATTACAGGTAATGTCTTTACAATATGAGAAAAATCAGGGCAGCCATTACTAACTATATCCCAAATTTTAGGGAAGAAAGAAGTAAAACTACTGAAAGGAGGGCAAGTAAGCTGCCCAAGAGGTAGAAAGAGAGGCATGGCTATGTAGTGTCACAGAGCCCAAAAGGGAGAGTCTCAATAAGTTTAAAAGGGACTGTCGCAACTCTAAGAAAAGAAAATGGAAATGCAGACATTGGCAATATTAGAGATATTAATGCAGAGAAGAGGGACTATGACCCACTTGGTTCAGGAATGGTTTCTGTAGGGCAGACTGGAGAGTCACCAGTGGTACATCCAAATTTGTGATAGGATCAGTAGGACCCTAAACAAAGATGAAAGTGTGATACTTTTACTGAGCCAAGATAGGAAATTCTTGTAACTATCCCTGGACAACTTCCATGAGGTTTCTAGAAAACTGGGAAAAGGAAGGAAGAGCCCTCTTTCCTGTTGCAGATTATTTAAAAATGAAGCAACCACTTCAGTGACTAATGTTTACTGTAGCTCAGGAACAAGAATACCTTAAATATCATTTATGTTGCATATATATTTAATCTTCATAAAAACCTGAAAATATACATATCTTATAAAATAAAGAATGTGTAGTCCAAAAAAAAAATTATACAAATTGCCCTAGGTCCTACAGGTAGGTAGTGGCACAGTGGGGACTGGAGCACAACTAAACAGACTGCAAATTTCATACACTTCTCATCACCCCATCATGTATTTCAATGTTTTGACTGCTAGAAGACCTTCCTATCTATCTCTCTAGCAAATACACAAGGGACAATTTCCAGCACTATATGACCTCTAATTATTTAAACATGAGGGTTCCAAAGAGGCCAATCGACCTAGGAAGACATTGTTTCTTTTTTACTTGTTATCTCACACCCTGGTAATCTCTTCCCACAGGAATATAAAACACAGTCTGATATTTACACCTGAGCAGGAAACTACATCTCAGAGGACATCATTAAAAGTTGACTGACCTACTTCTATCTGATTGCAAGGTACAAATAGGTTACATAGGGATGGGATCCCATGCTTGCAACAGTCTAAAAGTCAAGCTTGTTAAAGCTTGTAACTTTTCAACAACACTCTTCCCACCACAAGTTTTCTGGAGGGAATCTGGGACTGTTCCTAAGAGATTCATTTCTCCTCCTTAGTTACAACTAAACAGTAAAGAAAAGAGTATATGAGATCATCATGTGGAAAATTCTAAAAGTGGAATCATTTTATTCTGTGAAGAAAAAGCATTCCTCGATGCATTGCCATCACCAAGTTATTAATAAAATATAATTAGACAAGGTAAAGAATAAATATTCTAATAAAAACATTGAGTTAGGGTCAGAAGTGATAAACTAATGGGAATGGGATATTATAGCACATATATTTTGTTTAGTTACATAGAATTAAAGAGATTTGCCACAGTCCTCACTCCTCCATATTGCTTTAGACCCAGTTTGCTTTACTCAAGTATAATCATTGCATAGCAGTGAAGATGTTTGAATTTGTAACTCCCAAGAGACATGAAGTCATGCAGACAGTCCATTTTCATCCTGGGAAATTAATTGAAGACCCATATAATTAATGTTATGATTTTTTTAATCTTTTTTTTGTTTGAAAAATAGAAATTTTTTTTGTTTGAAAATAGAATGATCTAACTTTTGAAATAAAGAGTACCTTTTCTCCAATAGTCACATAAATCCAGGACAACCATAGGGCAGGACACTATAATGGAGAATCCTGAAGCACCTAGAGTAGGATTCAATAAGTACTAAGATTTTTCTCTAACTCAGAATTTACATAATCTATAATGACATCTAAATATGGCACAAGTGCTCAGCTCAGGACCAGTAAAATGAAAATGGCAAAAAAACAAAGAATGGTAGGGACGCCTGGTGGCTCAGTCGGTTAAGCGTCTGCCTTCGGCTCAGGTCATGATCCCAGGGTCCTGGGATCGAGTCCCGCATCGGGCTCCCTGCTCCGCGGGGAGCCTGCTTCTCCCTCTGCCTCTGTCTCTCTCTCTCTCTCTGTCTCTCATGAATAAATAAATAAACTCTTTAAAAAAAAAATCTTTAAAAAAAAAAAAAAAGAATGGTAAATTAAAAAATCATACTAATCAGCACACCTTTGTAACAGGCCTATTCATCACATCAATTCAGAATCACTGAGGAATAATCATGACTACCCTCAAAGAGCAACCTGTTCTCCTAGGGTACTTTTGGGGGATACACATGAACAAATTATTTGTTCATCTGCAACTAGATATGTGAACATCCATGACTGAAATTTTAATATGCAAAATTCCCAAGGTTTTTAAGAGTAGCAATATGATATATATTCATGAGATCATCAACAGAGAGAATATTTGTACTGAATATAACACAAATGTATTAATACTACCTAGCACCCAACAAATAAAAATTTATCAGTATCTGTCCCTTTGGCATCTGGTGGCATTGGACATAGGAATCTGCAGTGAGAAGGGAATTGGGCCATGCTCACCTGCCGACTCTTGTTTCCTGTCAACCCTGCTCTCACCCACTCCCACTCCACACAAAGCTCCAGAAGGAATGAAAGTGCTATCTGGCTGCAATTGAAACTCTCACATATGAGCATGGGAATGCCAGACTTGACCTTTGAAAGTATGAGCCCTGCTTCTACCAAATGTATTACCTTTACTTTTATAGGAAAACTGCTGTATGTGAAAGTAGAGAACATGTAGTCAGATGGCAATATCTTCTCTCATTTTCAGACAAATTTCACTGTCTAGAAAGTAATCCTCACAAGATATCAAGTTGTAGCCATTTCCCAGTTTGACTATGGATGTTAAACTAAGTCCTGACAAGAGATGATACTCAAAAAATATTTAATAAGTAAGGCATAGGCTACAACAAATCAAAACAGAAACCCAGCTGGAAGCATATTAGGCTATAAGCAGAGTAGTAGTTTGATCTGTATCACATTTTAAGAAGATCCACCATGCTATCTGGAGAATATATTGAAGGGCAGCAGAGTGAAAGCTGAGAAGCCAGTTAGGAGCTGTGGCAGAAATGCCATGTTAAGCAAGAGCTCGTGACTTGTCTAAGCTGTGCATTACTGATCTTCGTGTCTCCCATGGCTTTTTGGTCTTCCAAAGTGCCTGTTGAGTTAAATTGACTTGAATACACTTATCAAGAAAAATAAGCCTCCTCTAATTTAGATGGAGTTATCTTAAATCATTTGTCAAGGTTTTGTGTAATCAAATTCAAAAAGTTATATAATTTTGTCTCACACAATCAATCTGTATTTTCCCCAACTCATAAAAAATAGATTCCATTCTTTGGTGGCAGTGATTCACTTTGATGCTCTTTCTATTGATTTTTATAGCTTCATATTGAGGCAGAATGATCATACGTCTGTTTTATTTACCAAAACCAACTGAGAGTGATTATTTGTAGCATCAACATTAGGCAAACTATACTCAGATTCACTGACTCATAATCAAATACAATAATGCTAACTGTCTTCTATGGAGTACCTATTAGATACCAAAAACCATGAAAAGTACTTTTTATCACATAACAGCCTAACAATGTAGTTATAATACTCACTTTACAACTCAAATAACTTACTCAAGGTCAACAAGCTACAAGTCAGGAAACTGAGGTCCTAACACATGTGTATCCAACTCCAAAGTAAAATGCTTTCTATAATAGCAAAATACATATTTAAAGTCATTGATATAATTAAAATAGCAAGCACTTTTCCTGAGTACCTAGTATGAATCCATAACTATATTAGGTTCTTCAAATGCACTGCCTCATTAATTCTCAGAATAATAATATCAGGTAGGAATTTTTAAGTTCCTTATTTTACAGACATGGAACCTAGGGTTAGAGAGGTGTAGTGACCTCACTGAGGTCATAGAGGTAGTACTTGACAAAACTGGACTGTCTAACTCCAGAATCCAAGGTTCTCAACCACCTCACTCTCTGCCTCCTAAATTGCAGAAAATACTTCGCTCCTGTAGAATGAGGCAAAACCAGTAACCAGAATATAATACATAGGAGAGGTCCTTATTTATCACAAAGAGCCTCATAATCCTAAAATATTCTCTTCAGTAATACATGTTCTTAATTATTTTAACCAAACACATGGGGAATGGCTGAAGGAACAAAGAATTGTAGCCTGGTGCAAGAAAGACTCAGAGGGAGGCAGCTCAAGATGATGGCATAGGAAGACCCTCAATTTACTTCCTCCCATAGACACTACAAACCTATAGCTACATATGACATAACTCCCTCTGAAAAAGACCTGAAAACTAGCTGAACAGCTCCTCCAGAACAAAAGATAAGAGGGCCTCATCGAGATAGGAGAGGCAGAGATGTGGTCTCACCAAAAATCTTACCATCTCTCTGCCTCTGTGTTGTGACCCACAACCAGGAGACCAGGAGAGATGTTACAAATATAAAGTTTCTCCCTGAGAAGCAAGTGTTTGTGCCCCACATTAGGCATCTTAACTCTTGGGAACTGCAAGAGAAAAATGAGCTCCCAAAACATCTGTCTTTGAAAACCAGTGGGGCTTATATCCAGGAGAACCATAGGGCTATAGGGAAATGACACTGCTTTTATTTTATTTTATTTTTTTTATTCTTATGTTAATCCCCATACATTACATCATTAGTTCTAGATGAAGTGTTCCACGATTCATTGTTTGTGCATAACACCCAGTGCTCCA
>NW_027882639.1:0-245 GCF_054177405.1 Leptonychotes weddellii | reverse complement strand
TCTTTTTTTAAAAGATTTTTTATTTATTCATTTGAAAGAGAGAGAAAGAACGAGAGTATGAGCAGGGGAAAGGGTCAGAGGGAGAAGGAGAAGCAGACTCTCCACTGAGCAGGGAGCCCAACGTGGGGCTCGATCCCAGGACCCCAGGATCATGACCCGAGCTGAAGGCAGACACTTAACTGAGCCACCTAGGCACCCCGAAAAGGTATAAATAGTTCTATAACAAGTGGCATGCAGACTAGAAA
>NW_027882638.1:0-245 GCF_054177405.1 Leptonychotes weddellii | reverse complement strand
ACCAGATACATTGCTCAGTTTTTCTACCTATAAGTAGCGATTTAACCTAGACCAAGGTTTTACAGAAGTATTTTAATTCAACATGTAGAAGACGGAACTGATATGAAAGCCATTATGTAGATGTCTGGGAGTTCAAATTTTTACTGAGTTAACAAACCATGATGAATACTGAAGAATGGATGGTACATTTGATGCTTTTTGTCTCAGTTGTCAGATGACCTTAAGACACCAATACTGATCCAGAA
>NW_027882637.1:0-245 GCF_054177405.1 Leptonychotes weddellii | reverse complement strand
GGATTAAGTGAATGAAATGCGGTAAGGTCTTAGACCTTATGGTTGGCATGTGATAATGATTCTATTAAAGTTCATGGAGGTATGGCTATTCATGTCACTATTGCTGTGGCTTAGTTATCATAGAGGTCAAGAGCAGGCTGCCCCAAAATGTGCCACTTTGGCATACCAATATATATTTTATTTATTTATTTATTTATTTTTTTATTCTTATGTTAATCCCCATACATTACATCATTAGTTCTAGA
>NW_027882636.1:0-245 GCF_054177405.1 Leptonychotes weddellii | reverse complement strand
TGGTGGAGGATCCCTACGGCCAGGCTCCCTCCCGCCGCCGTTTATTCTCTGATATCTGCCCGCGAAATCATGGCTCCCCACTTCTTACCTCAAAACCAACCGCCTGTGATATTCTGTTTGTAGAGATCCAGATCTTCTTACATCTCAGGCTGGTTTCGTCGGTGCTCAGAATGGTCTGGTAGATATCCAGCTCAATTCCAGGGACCAGTTGAAATAGGGTCCCCTACTCCTCTGTCATCTTTCCC
>NW_027882635.1:0-245 GCF_054177405.1 Leptonychotes weddellii | reverse complement strand
ACTAATGATGTAATGTATGGGAATTAACATAACAATAAAAAAGGGAAAAAAAAAAAACAGGGAGACAAACCATAAGAGACTCCTAATCATAGGAAATAAACTGAGGGTTGCTGGAGGGGAGGGATGTGGGGGAAATGGGGTAACTGGGTGACAGACATTTTGAGGGCACATGATATAATGAGCACTAGGTATTATATAATACTGATGAATCACTGACCTCTGCCTCAGAAACCAATAATACATTA
>NW_027882634.1:0-245 GCF_054177405.1 Leptonychotes weddellii | reverse complement strand
CATGCTATTTAACTGTCACAACAACCTTATGAAGTGTTATTATTATTGACATTTTTTTGATAAAGAAATAGGTACCAAGAGGTTGAGTAATTTGCTCGAGTTCACACCGTTAGTAAATTACAGATCCAGAATTCAAGTTTAAATAATAGAGACAGTTGTTTCACATAAGAGATCTGGAAAGTGGTGAATCTATGGTTGGCTCATTCAGGGGATCTATCGAGTCAGGACGTTGGGTTGGTGTCTCT
>NW_027882633.1:0-245 GCF_054177405.1 Leptonychotes weddellii | reverse complement strand
CCATCGCTCTCATGAGATTCCCAGAGGGGTCCATCCCTGTAATGGCACGGACATAAGGGGGGTTTTGCAACAAATGTTGGAGAGGTTGTGGAGAAAGGGGAACCCTGTCTTACACTGTTGGTGGGAATGCGAGTTGGTACAGCCACTTTGGAAAAGTTTGGAGGTGCCTCAAAAAATTAAAAATAGAGCTACCCTATGACCCAGCAATTGCACTCCTGGGTATTTACCACAAAGACACAGATGTA
>NW_027882632.1:0-245 GCF_054177405.1 Leptonychotes weddellii | reverse complement strand
TCCCCCTCCAATTCCCCCCCTTCATTCTTCCCCTCCTGCTATCTTCTTTTTTTTTTTTTAACATGTATTATTTGTTTCAGAGGTACAGATCTGTGATTCAACAGTCTTGCACAATTCACAGCGCTCATCATAGCACATACCCTCCCCAATCACGAATATTCTTAATGGCATCTAGAATGGTGAATTCTTTCCAGAGTTTTCAGTTTATTTTGCCCAGATGTTCAGAGGAATCACTCTCTATATCT
>NW_027882631.1:0-245 GCF_054177405.1 Leptonychotes weddellii | reverse complement strand
CTGCCCAGTTCTCAGGGGAGAAGCACTGCTATGAGGTAGCAACCACGCAGAACTGGAGTCTGTCCAGGGCGGGGGCCGGCAGGGGTGAGAGGAGGCAGGGAGGGGCAGGGGAAGGGAGGGCCGGGCCTGGGCATGAGTTGTTTCACTGCTCCCCAGGGCTGGGAGCTGTGGTTGTCCCAGCCTCATTAGAGGGAATGACGGTTATTAGGCACAGCTGGTTTAATGGCTAGCTCAGGGGCCAGAAG
>NW_027882630.1:0-245 GCF_054177405.1 Leptonychotes weddellii | reverse complement strand
CTCGAACTTGTCACTGAGCTCTAAATAGAGCAACCCAACCTCGGCACCCCCCCCACACACACACCAAGACTTCTTGGACTGGACGACAGCACGCGGCTGGGCCGGGCCAGGCGGCCTGGGCAGGTGGGGAGGCCCCTGTGCCCCCATTGGTCTGAGGAGGGCTCCATGCCCTTTCTGAGCGGGGGCCCAGCCTGGGGGAGGCCATTTATACCCCTCCCCCTGGGCCCACCAGCCCAGCTTGCCGC
>NW_027882629.1:0-1668 GCF_054177405.1 Leptonychotes weddellii | reverse complement strand
TCAATCTGTGTTAAAGAAGGAGGATCCTGATGATTCCTTGAGAGGTGGAGGTAGAAGGGGGTGGCAGCCTTATAAGTCTTTGGGACATCCCCCACCCTGCATTCACACCCAGAAACATTTAAGGAGAATGCTAATTATCAGGCTCAGGACAACACTGGTTCCCGAAAGCTATGACTGGGCAGGATCCACAGCTGGAAATGGGGCAAAGTAGACCCCCACCCCAGCGGCTCGCTGATTTCAGACGGGTGATGCTTAGGGGTTTGAGCATAACTGGGTGGGGCAGTTTGATTTACACAGAAAGTAACTTCATTTCCTGGCAACAAGCACAGGCTAAACTCTGGTCCTAGCCTGATCCCTACCCTACTCACAGACAGACCCTTAACCCTCCCACGGACTGACTCCTAGCCCTTGGCTTCATATTGATCTCCCATCTTCAGCTTCACATTGACCCCTGGCCCCTGACTTCTACCCAATAGGTATGACCTATCAGTCACCGGGGGCCAGGACAGGGTGTGGCTGAGTCCAAGGACTCCAAACCGCAGACTCCCATTCCAGAGTGCTTCCCAGACTCACAAAAGCCAAGGACTTCTGGCCTGATGGAGAACATTTTCCAAGAATCTCTGCCTGGGGAGGGGAAGTGAAGGCTGGGTACTTATGCCCCCAAAGAGCACCGAGGTAACGTGGTGTTGCTGGATTTCAGGGCTCCAAACATACCTGTCCTCTGCCCATGAGGACAAAGAGCCCACCCAGATCTTTACAGTACCCCTCCCTCCCTTGCACGCTTCCTCTCACTGGACCCTGCCTCTCCCATCCACTGTTCTCTGCTCAATATCCTGCCAGCTTGTCAACGGAATAGGACCTGTCAGCAGGCCGAGAGGCCACAGGCATTTCTCCCAACCCACAGATTGGACCAACCAGGGCTAAGGACAGATGAGAAATGGCACCCAAAGGGCTGCCCCAGTCTGTCTCTGGAGAGGAACCCTCAAGGAGAGGGACCAGAAGGAGGCTGTGGGGTAGGGGGGCGGCCTCTCCTGCGCTGGGACAGGGGGAGGCATAAATGGCCTCCCATGGCCCTTCCCTGTCCTCAACTTTTCTTTCCATACATCCTGCCCCACCCCCACTGGGTCCTCATCATTGCAGCAAAGCCAGGTCACAAACAACCTCTGTCCCACTGAGCCCAGGGCCGGAGGCCCCTCCCATCCTCTGCCCACCAGTCCCCCATCACCTCCCTCACCTTCTGGGGCGCTTGCTCTCACGGGGAAGCCATATTTTAGGGCTCCCTCCCTCCCAGTCTCTCTGCCCCACACGAGCTGGCTCCACGGCCCCGGCAGGGAGCCCAGACCCCACACACCCCACGAAAGAAACCAGAGGTCCCTGTCCGGAGGCCTGCCCACAGTCAGACACTGTAGCATCCTGGCCACTCTGCCATTCTGGAGCTTCCCAGACCACAGGCCCTGGGAACCCCCTCCCCCCACCAGGTGACCCCCCCCCCCCGACACACACACACTCAACCTCCAGGTCTCCACGTCTGGCGTAGGCATTGTGTCCTCCACAAACTGGCTTACTGGAGCAGACCCCCGCCCCACTCCAGCCCCCGAGCCCCACCCCTACCGCGGCACAGGGCTCTCCTCAGCTCCCCCACTCTCCGCAGAGCCGGTGTGGGGTCCC
>NW_027882628.1:0-245 GCF_054177405.1 Leptonychotes weddellii | reverse complement strand
GGGCTGGCCTGCTCCTTTGGCTGTCTGAGGAAATGAGGGTGACATGGCTACAAACTAATTGTCCTACTTAGGTACTACTTAGGTACTACTAAGCCGCCTAGCTGGGAAAGTCATCCTGCTTCTGGTTTGGCTCATTTGTTTCCCTGCTTCCTGAGGTGGTCAGGGGGCCAGCTAGGGGCTTCTCAGTCAGATCTGAGTGCTAGTAACTGACCTCTCTGGGCCTCAGTTTCTACATCTCTGAAATG
>NW_027882627.1:0-245 GCF_054177405.1 Leptonychotes weddellii | reverse complement strand
CTCTGTCTCTCATTCTCTCTCGCAAATAAATAAATAAAAAATCTTTAAAAAAAAAAAAAGATTTTATTCATTTATTTGACAGAGAGAGAGAGCGAGAGCAGGAACACAAGCAGGGGGAGTGGGAGAGGGAGAAGCAGGCTTCCCGTGGAACAGGGAGCCCGATGCAGGACTCGATCCCAGAACCCTGGGATCATGACCCGAGCTGAAGGCAGATGCCTAATGACTGAGGCACCGAGACAACCGAG
>NW_027882626.1:0-245 GCF_054177405.1 Leptonychotes weddellii | reverse complement strand
CCTGTGCAAGGAGGAAACTGGCTGGACAGAGAACTTTCTGGGGCCTGGGGTCCACACGCCAAGTAGGTGCTCCCATGGGCACATGGCCGGACGCCTCCAGCTGCCTCCAGTGGGGCACGGGAGTGGGTCCTCACAGCCAGAGGGGGTCCTCTGGGTGACTGGGGGAAGCATCCAGGCCTTGCAGCAGCTGCAGCCAAGCATGACCTTGGAGCCATCCGTCCATCCGCCTGCCGGCCTGTCGCCAC
>NW_027882625.1:0-245 GCF_054177405.1 Leptonychotes weddellii | reverse complement strand
AGAGGTGGTTTTTTCTTTAAGATTTTTATTTATTTATTTGACACACAGAGACAGCGAGAGAGGGAACACAAGCAGGGGGAGCGGGAGAGGGAGAAGCAGGCTTCCCGCAGAGCAGGGAGCCCTATGCGGGGCTCAATCCCAGCACCCTGGGATCATGACCTGAAGGGAAGGCAGATGCTTAATGACTGAGCCACCCAGGCGCCCCCCAAAGAGAGAGTTAATACTAGAGATTAACTTTTTATAGC
>NW_027882624.1:0-245 GCF_054177405.1 Leptonychotes weddellii | reverse complement strand
GGGTCCTGGTCTGTTCGGTCTGGAAGCTCCTCCCTCGTCTGTGCTGAGGTCCACAGCCTAGTGTGATGCTTGTCCCAGATAAATATTTGTAGACATTTATCAAACTAGTGATATTTTACTTGTTATTTCAGATCTCCTAAGGGGATCCTGTTCCATTCCAAAAGAACTCTTTCATTTTGCAGTTTTTATTTTCATTTACTTTCAGTAACGCATACGTTCCTTCCCCGTGTGAAACGCACCCCCCC
>NW_027882623.1:0-245 GCF_054177405.1 Leptonychotes weddellii | reverse complement strand
AGACTTTGAACATGTCCAAAGAGCTTGTTAGTGTTTGAAAATAAATGCTTCAACAAAGGAAAACGAATTTTATATCAAACAAGTCTGAAGAGCCCTGCACTGCAGCATCTTGTACAATAAATGAGACAAAAGCTGGTATAGGGTTTATTGACAGAGGCAGGATCTCCTCAGGCAGGTACGTAAGGAGGCGGCGGCTCCTTCTCGGGCAGCTTCACAGCCATTTCATAGGTGGGCAAAACATACTG
>NW_027882622.1:0-245 GCF_054177405.1 Leptonychotes weddellii | reverse complement strand
AATGAGTAAACAGATGGAGAATCTCAACAAAGAAGTAGAAACTATTAAAAAAAAAAAAAGAACCAAATGGAAATTCTAAAATTGAAAATTATAATATTTGAAATGAAAAATTCATCAATTGAGCTTAAAGTAGATTGGATTATGCAGAATAAAGGGTAAATTGACATGAAGACAAATCAATAAAAATTATCCACACTGAAAGAAATGAGATTTTTTTTAAATTAACAGAGCCTCAATTATATTTG
>NW_027882621.1:0-245 GCF_054177405.1 Leptonychotes weddellii | reverse complement strand
CCACATAATCTACTGCTGGGAAATTAGATGAGTTCAGTGATCTGGTCTGCCTGATCATTGCAACAGAGGCATCTCAGATGGAATTCCACCGGTCTCTCAAGTTCCCAGCCTGCCAGGCAGCATTGTTTAACATATGGCTCCATAACCACACTGCTACTGAAACCATAAACAGTCTTTTGTTTATTAAGATAATTCTTATCCAGAAAAAAGTGTCCCCCTCTCTAATCAACTTTGATGCTTACAAA
>NW_027882620.1:0-245 GCF_054177405.1 Leptonychotes weddellii | reverse complement strand
CCCAAGAAAACAGGTGCATCTTGCTTGGGTTCTGGTCAATAATTTGGACTCTATACATTCCCTCAAACACCCATCAACAGAATGACTAGGAGGAGGAGCCCCCAAAATAGAAAAGACTCAGAGATTATGACTTATGCTGCAGATTTACAAATGGATGCAGATATAACCAAGATGTCGGAGATGGAATTCAGGCTAGCAACTGTGAAGACAATGGCTAGAATGGAGAAATCAATTAATGGCAACAT
>NW_027882619.1:0-245 GCF_054177405.1 Leptonychotes weddellii | reverse complement strand
CCACATAATCTACTGCTGGGAAATTAGATGAGTTCAGTGATCTGGTCTGCCTGATCATTGCAACAGAGGCATCTCAGATGGAATTCCACCGGTCTCTCAAGTTCCCAGCCTGCCAGGCAGCATTGTTTAACATATGGCTCCATAACCACACTGCTACTGAAACCATAAACAGTCTTTTGTTTATTAAGATAATTCTTATTCAGAAAAAAGTGTCCCCCTCTCTAATCAACTCTGATGCTTACAAA
>NW_027882618.1:0-1668 GCF_054177405.1 Leptonychotes weddellii | reverse complement strand
CTTTTTAAGTAAGCTCTGCATCCATCGTGGAGCTCGAACTCAAGACCCCAAGATCGAGTCACATGCTCTTCCGACTGAGCCACGGGCGCCCCCACGCGTGATAATTCTGTATTGCAAGAGGGCATCTTGGCATTTCTAGTCTGTGCCTACCAAATGCCAAGAGGGTCGCCCTCATTGTGGCGACTAGGGCAGTCGCCCCGAATTTACAGAGTGCCCCCCCACCCCGGGGTAGTACCTTTGACCCTGGGGCTTGAGGTTGCCCTCTGAGGCTCACAGTTCATTGCTGATGAGCAGTTTCTTAACCACGGCACAAGTGGCATTTTGGGCCCAGGAATTCTTTGTTGGGGTGGGGGGCGCTGTCCTGTGCATTGTAGGGTGTTTAGCAGCATCTCTGGTCTCTGCCCACTGGATGCTAGTTGCACCTTCCCCCCAGCTATGACAACCTAATATGTCTGCAGACATTGCCAAGTGTCCCTGGGGGGCAGAACTGCCCAGCTGAGAACCCCGCTGTGGAGTCTGATCACTGAGGTCTGACATGTGCTTTGCACGGGGTCCGGTCTCCTCCTCCACAGGAGAGACTGACCCAAGGACGGTGACTGGGGTACAAGCTGGGGAAGGCAGTGACTAAGTCTTGGGCCTATGGGAGTGCAGGGCATTTAACCAGGCCTGGGGCAAGTTTCAGAAGGCTTCCTGGAAGAGGTGCCCCCTCCCAGCTGAAGGTCTAAGGGGAAGAGTTAGCCAGAGGTGATAAACAGAGGTGATAAATAGCTTCATGTGATCAGAAACTGTCACCAGCTCTGTGCTTTAACCATTTTGGTTGGAATGCTGGAAGAAGTAAGTTGGAGAGGCTGGGATGGGCTCAGGCCAGGTCTGGTTCAGGAGCTGGACTTGACCCTGAGGGCGATGGGAGTGAAGGATTTCAAGCCAACCAGTGAGCTGTTCGGATTGGAATTGCAGGGAGCGGAGCAGAAGCTGTGGGAGCACTCCAGGTCACCAGGGACAGGGCTGACCTTGGGCAGCCCCCAAAGGGTGAGGGCAGATAAGGGGAGGAAATGCTTAGGTGGCAAAATGGGAGGACCAGGGGATTCACAGGACATGGGAGGCGGGCAGAAGAGAGGCTTTGGCAGTAGAGGGTGGACGTGGCCTGGGTGGATGAAGACAGCAGCACGGAGAGGGGAAACTAAGGCAGTTGGGGTTGCATTTGAGGTGCTGGTGACCCTCCCTCCTGTCCCTTACTCCGCTCCAGCCACATGGGCCTCTTTGCTGGCCTCAAACAACCCTCAACGTATTCCTGCCTCAGGGCCTTTGTACTTGCCATTCCCTCCACACAGAATGCTCTTCCTGGAGCCAGCTTCATGGCTAGCTCTGTGCTACTGTCTGCTCCAGTGTCACTCCCCAGCGATAGTAACTGTCTTGCCTTACTTTAAAGGTTTTTGGGGGTTTTTTTAAGATTTTATTTATTTATTTTATTTTTTTAAGATTTTATTTATTTACTTGACAGAGAGATAGACAGAAGAGCACAAGCAGAGGGAGTGGCAGAGGGAGAGGGAGAAGCAGGCTCTGCACTGAGCAGGGAACCCGATGCGGGACTCGATCCCAGGACCCTGAGATCATGACCTGAGCCGAAGGCAGACGCTTAACCATCTGAGCCACCCAGGCGCCCAAGAT
>NW_027882617.1:0-245 GCF_054177405.1 Leptonychotes weddellii | reverse complement strand
TCTGCCTTCAGCTCAGGTCATGATCCCAGGGTCCTTCGGCTCAGGTCATGATCCCAGGATCCTGGGATCGAACCCCACATCGGGCTCCCTGCTCAGCGGGAAGCCTACTTCTCCCTCTCCCATTCCCCTGCTTGTGTTCCCTCTCTCACTGTGTCTCTCTCTGTCAAATAAATAAATAAAATCTTAAAAAAAAAAAAAAAGAAACCTTGGAAATGGCCACAGAATGTGGTTTTGCCCCCCTCCAA
>NW_027882616.1:0-245 GCF_054177405.1 Leptonychotes weddellii | reverse complement strand
AGGAAAGACAGGGGTAGCTCAAATGGAGAGAGTGAAACAATGTGGGCAGAGGGGTGCACATCTGGGGCCCAGGGAGTCTGGCAAACCAGCTGAAGAGAAATATTGGGATTAGAGAAATTGATTTGCAAAGGAATGGTGAGGTCAGGCCATGAAGGGTCTCGAATACCCAGCAAAAGATTTTGAATTCTAGTTTATAAACAGTGGAGAGACACAGCCAGATAGTGAACAGGAGAATGATATGAGCA
>NW_027882615.1:0-245 GCF_054177405.1 Leptonychotes weddellii | reverse complement strand
TATACCCACTCCTTGCATAATAATAATAATATTCATTGATATCCTCCCCACATGTTCATTTTGGACCAGACATCTTTGCAGGTGCATTATCTTCAAAGCAAAGCTCCTAGATAATACTACATTAGCATCTCCATCTTACAGATGAGAAACTGAGTCTCAGAACAAGCAACTTACTCAAAGTCACCCCTTTAGCAAGTGGTGGGTTGGGGATTGGAACCCAGGTCTGTCCAGATTCACAATCCTTG
>NW_027882614.1:0-245 GCF_054177405.1 Leptonychotes weddellii | reverse complement strand
AAGATGAAGAACGAGGAATTGCGAGGGCTTTTGGCAGGGAGAGCCAACGTGGGTGGAGATGAGGAGATAGGTGTTGAAGGAAGGTAACATTAAAGCTGAGATTCATCAGATGTGTGAACTTCGGCGAGGGGAGGTGAAGCAGGAGGAGAGTTCCGGGGCGAGGGGGGGGAATGTGCAAAGGTCCTGTGGTGAGGCAGACCATGGTGTGTGCAAGGATCCAGTGGAAGGAAAGATGATGTGGCCAG
>NW_027882613.1:0-245 GCF_054177405.1 Leptonychotes weddellii | reverse complement strand
TTTTTTTTTAATTCCCTGTTAGAGGGGCTCCTGGGTGGCTCAGTCATTAAGCGTCTGCCTTCGGCTCAGGTCATGATCCCAGGGTCCTGGGATCGAGTTCTGCATCAAGCTTCCTGTTTGAAGCGGGAAGCCTGCTTCTCCCTCTCCCACTCCCCCTGCTTGTGTTCCCTCTCTCACTGTGTCTCTCTCTGTCAAATAAATAAATAAAATATTTAAAAATAAATAAATATAACATATCTTGCATT
>NW_027882612.1:0-245 GCF_054177405.1 Leptonychotes weddellii | reverse complement strand
GGGGATTAACATAAGAATAAAAAAAAAGATTACTTAATACATATTAAAAAAAAAAAAAAAGCAAGTGAGAGAGGGATAGTATTCTAAGCCGATGGAATAGCTTATGCAAATGCCCTGAGGCAGGAAGGGAAAATGCACCTGCAAGGAACGAAAGAGAACTCATGAGGCTGAAGGGCGCAGAGTGAGGGACACACAATCCTGGATGAGTCTGGAGAGGTAAGAAAGAGAAGAAGCCAGACCCAAGG
>NW_027882611.1:0-245 GCF_054177405.1 Leptonychotes weddellii | reverse complement strand
AAGGTAATAGCCTCTGGCTATGGTTCCTAAACTGGAGTATACAACGAATCCCTTGGAAATTGTTAAGACAATTCCAGGGTTGCAGCCTCAGAGTTTTTGACTCAACAGGTCTGAGTGAGCCAGTGAATTTACATTTGCATTTCTAACAATTTCCCAGAAGATGCTGATGCTGCTATTCCAGAGACCATAGTTTGAGAACCGTTGGGCTTTAAGATTAACGACTGAGTACACCATTTCATCCCTTT
>NW_027882610.1:0-245 GCF_054177405.1 Leptonychotes weddellii | reverse complement strand
TGATGTAATGTATGGGGATTAACATAAGAATAAAAAAAAAAATTGAAAAAAAAAAATAACTATTGTCAAAAACTTGATGCCTCTCCTTTCATATCTTTCCTGATCCTCACACAAACATACATGTGCATTTAGATGCTTGATTTTGCTTTATACAAAGGTAGGATCATATAATACATGTTATTGTATGTTGGTTTTATTTTTTTAAGATTATTTATTTATTTATTTATTTGAGAAAGATAGAGAAA
>NW_027882609.1:0-245 GCF_054177405.1 Leptonychotes weddellii | reverse complement strand
ACTAATGATGTAATGTATGGTGATTAACATAACAATAAAAAATTAAAAAAAAAAAGAAGCAGATAAAATGGAAGAGCATAGACTGGGGAGTAAGGAAGGCTACAGGATGCTCCAAGGGTTTAGCATCCTGATCCAAAGCAGGGGAATATTTGGGTTGTGTGTAGGTACCCTGTAAAATGTGGCTTTTGGGGAGAGACTTTGGTCCAGACCTCCAACCCTGAATGGCTGTGTGATTCCAGAAAACT
>NW_027882608.1:0-1668 GCF_054177405.1 Leptonychotes weddellii | reverse complement strand
TTAGTCTCCCGCCTGATCACATTCATCTTTTTAAAAAATTTTTTTTGTTCTTTTTTCAACCAACTTCTTATCCTTTCTTAAAATTTTTGTTAATTTTCATCTTTACAGTAATATTCCATCCCTTCATCATATTTACCCTTATTTTTGTATATATATAAGTTTTTCTTTCTTTAAAATTTTGGGAGGCAATTTCTTCTAACAGACCAAAATACACCCAAAATCTAGTGTGTGGCTCTGTTCTATTCACCAGCTTAATCATATTCTTTTTTTTTTTTCCTTTCTTGCCCCCCTCACCCCCCCCCCACTCTCGGGTCTCTTCTGATTTGTTTAGTGTACATTTTTCTGGGTTTGTTGTTGCCCAGTTAGCATTTTGTTCTATCATTCATCTATTTTCCTCTGGACAAAATGACAAGACAGAAAAAAATCACCTAAAAAAAAAGAACAAGAGGCAGTACCGACTGCCAGGGACCTAATCAATATAGACATTGGTAAGATTTCAGAACGAGGGTTCAGAATGATGATTATAAAGATACTAGCTGGGCTTGAAAAAAGCATAGAAGATACTAGAGAAACCCTTTCTGGAGAAATAAAAGAACTAAAATCTCAAGTTGAAATCAAAAAGGCTATTAATGAGGTGCAATAAAAAATGGAGGCTCTAACTGCTAGGATAAATGAGGGAGAAGAGAGAATAAGACCAAATAATGGAGAATAAAGAAGCTGAGAAAAAGAGAAATAAACAACTACTGGATCACAATGGGAGAATTTGAGACCTAAGTGATACCTTAAGATGAAACAATATTAGAATAACTGGGATCCCAGAAGAACAAGAGAGAGAGGGGCAGAAGGTATATTGGAGCAAATTATAGCAGAGAACTTTCCTAATTTGGGGAGGGAAACAGGCATCAAAATCCAGGAGGCTCAGAGAACCCCCTTCAAAATCAATACATATAGGTCAACACCCTGACATCTAATAGTAAAACTCACAAGTCTCGGAGACAAAGAGAAAATCCTGAAAATAGCTCAGGACAAGAGGTCTGTAACCTACAATGAGAGAAACATTAGATTGGCAACAGACCTATCCACAGAGACCTGGCATGCCAGAAAGGACTGGCATGATATATTCAGAGCACTAAATGAGAAAAATATATAGCCAAGAATACTATATCCTGCTAAGCTGTCATTGAAAATAGAAGGAGAGATTAAAAAGCTTCTAGGACAAACAAAAACTAAAGGAATTTGCAAACACCAAACCAGCCCTACAAGAAATATTGAAAGGGGTCCTCTAAGCAAAGAAAGAGGCTAAAACTAACATAGACAAGAAAGGAAGAGAGACTATATACAGTAACAATCACCTTACAAGCAATACAGTGGCACTGAATTCATATCTTTCAATAGTTACCCTGAATTTAAATGGCCTAAATGTCCCAATCAAATCACAGGGTATCAGATTGGATAAAAAAACAAGACCCATCGATATGCTGTTTGCAAGAGACTCATTTTAGACCCAAAACACCTCCAGATTGAAAGTGAGGGGGTGGAAAACCATTTACCATGCTAATGGACATCAAAAGAAAGCTGGAGTGGCAATCCTTATATCAGACAAATTAGATTTTAAACCAAAGACAATAATAAGAAATGAGGAAGGACACTACATCATACTTAAAGGAT
>NW_027882607.1:0-245 GCF_054177405.1 Leptonychotes weddellii | reverse complement strand
CTAATGATGTAATGTATGGGGATTAACATAAGAATAAAAAAAAAAATTAAAAAAAAATGGAAATATAAACCCACACATATATGGTCAGCTCACTTACGAAAAAGCAGCCAGTACTATCCAATGGGGAACAGTCTCTTCAATAAATGGTGTTGGAAAAACTGGACAGCCACAAAAGAATAAAACTGGACCATTATCTTACACTGTACATAAAAATAAACTCAAAATGGATCAAAGACTTGAACATA
>NW_027882606.1:0-245 GCF_054177405.1 Leptonychotes weddellii | reverse complement strand
CCTCTGCCTCTCTCTCTCTGTCTAATGAATAAATAAATAAAATCTTAAAAAAAAAAAAAGGTCCCAGGTGCTCCCTCCTCTGAGGCTCCCTCCCTCCTCTGTGTGGTCACTGTGGGCTGGCAGGTCACTGTGGGTCTGAGACCGAGGGTGTCCCCAAAGGTATTGCCTAAGAGGGCAGGATTCCAGCGCTAACAACTCAGGAGAAATCCACCGGAACCGGCCGGGTCTGACACTTCCGTGGACCT
>NW_027882605.1:0-245 GCF_054177405.1 Leptonychotes weddellii | reverse complement strand
AAGGAGGTGTGGGGGCCTGGAGCCCTGCGCACAACCAGCAGGCCCGGGGCTCTGGGGCCACGGTCTGAAAGCTTTGACTGATTAGAGATCAGAGGCCCCGCCCTACAGGGTGCATGAGCAGGTGCGTGGCTCACCTTTTGCCTCCGTCACGCTCCTCAGTCACTGCACACACTAGGCACCTGAAGAGCTCTTAAAAATACTGATGCTGGGCTCTCACCCCAGAGCAGTCCCAGCAGGACTTCTGG
>NW_027882604.1:0-245 GCF_054177405.1 Leptonychotes weddellii | reverse complement strand
CATTTTTATATTGTCTGACTTAAAGATCTTCAAGTTTTCTAGAAAGATGATCTGTAGTTACTGTTCTGCTTCAGTTCACATTTAGCAGTTAAAAGCATAAGAAATGATTTCAGTCTTTCTCTGAGTTGAGGTAGACTGTCTTTTACATGAAATAAGAAAATTTATTTCTCCTCCAGTAGGTTCACATTATTATGTTTCAGATTATTACTTTTTTTTTTTTTCACGTTGTTACTTACTGGAACTTT
>NW_027882603.1:0-245 GCF_054177405.1 Leptonychotes weddellii | reverse complement strand
TGAAATTCAAATTCTACATCTTTCTGACCAAGTCATAGTGCTTTCTTTTTTTTTTTTTTTAAGATTTTATTTTTATTTATTTGACAGAGACAGTGAGAGAGAGAACATAAGCAGGGGGAGTGGCAGGCAGAGGGAGAGGGAGAAGTAGGCTTTCCGCTAAGCAGAGAGCCTGATGTGGGGCTCGATTCGGGGCACAATGCGGGACTTGACCCCAGGACCCTGGGATCATGACCTGAGCTGAAGGT
>NW_027882602.1:0-245 GCF_054177405.1 Leptonychotes weddellii | reverse complement strand
TTACAACTAGTGACAAATTTTATCAGGTCCATTATGATCCTCAAACTTTTTTTTTTTTTTAAAGATTTTATTTATTTATTTGAGAGAGAGAGAATGAGAGAGAGAGAACACATGAGAGGGGATAGGGTCAGAGGACGAAGCAGACTCCCTGCCGAGCAGGGAGCCCGATGCGGGACTCGATCCCGGGACTCCAGGATCATGACCTGAGCCGAAGGCAGTCGCTTAACCAACTGAGCCACCCAGGC
>NW_027882601.1:0-245 GCF_054177405.1 Leptonychotes weddellii | reverse complement strand
GGTCGGGGGTGGGCATGCAGGGGGAGGACACGGGCAGATCTTTCTGTGGCTTGTCCTTCTTTCCCGATGCCACCTCCAGCCTGAGCCCGCTGCACAGCACTTCTGTCCCGACACCCCTTGATGGAGAGTTCGGGGTTCTGCCCCCAGCATGGGCGTCGTGGCCGTCCTGCACCCTGGGTTCAGTGCAAGCTCCTGGATTCATGCCCTCCTTGGGCATTTTCTGGTCCTTGGCCCCCATCCTCAGG
>NW_027882600.1:0-245 GCF_054177405.1 Leptonychotes weddellii | reverse complement strand
CCTGAGAGAAAAGGGTGGGAGGGTAAGGGACCAGCAGTCATAAGGGAATAGAAAAGCAAGTAAACCAGGTTTTGGCAAAGAGATGGAAGAACAGAATCTAGTGATCAAAGATCAATGTACTGGAGTTAAAACTTGGGAGGTAGAAAAGTTCTGAGTCCCAGCAAAATTCCTCCAGCGTATTTGCACTTTTTTTTTTTTTGCTCTTTTCTCTTTCTTTTTTTCCCATTTTCCCTTCACTTCACTCG
>NW_027882599.1:0-245 GCF_054177405.1 Leptonychotes weddellii | reverse complement strand
AAGAAGATAGTCAGACGACCCAGTGAGCACATGGGGCGATTTTCATCATGAGATCGTAGGAAATGCAAGCCAACACCACAGTGACATGCCTTCCCCCACCCAGGAGGAGGGGCTCTAGTGAATAAGCAGAAATAACAAGTGTTGGAGAGGATCTGGGGAAACAGAACCCTCATCCATTGCTGGGGGAGATGTAATATGGCGGAGCCACTGTGGCAGAGGGTGTGGCACGTCGTCCAAACGTTGAG
>NW_027882598.1:0-245 GCF_054177405.1 Leptonychotes weddellii | reverse complement strand
AAGGAAGTAGGATCAAATATTCTTTGGAGTCTTTGGGTCTATGTTTTCCTTCTCTGTGTATGTCAAACATTGAAGCTCTAATCCGTAGCAACAGACTTCTTTAAGAGTAATTTCTCCAGGGCGCCTGGGTGGCTCAGTCGTTAAGCGTCTGCCTTCGGCTCAGGTCATGATCCCAGGGTCCTGGGATCGAGTCCCACATCGGGTTCCCTCCTCGGCGGGAAGCCTGCTCTCCCTCTCCCACTCCC
>NW_027882597.1:0-1668 GCF_054177405.1 Leptonychotes weddellii | reverse complement strand
GAAGGCCACGGCCACGGTGCTTACTGCCCCGTGATCTTCCCGCCTTGGCTCTTCTCTCCCTCTTCAGTTCGCTCCTTACCGAGCCGCCTGGGTGAGCTCTCAGAGGCTGTGCCAGACCACACGCCCTCCCGGCTTCCAGCCTCCGTGGCCTCATTGTGCCTGGAATAAAACCTCGATTCCTCCTTGTGGTTTGCCACACGGGTCAGCTCGCTGCAGCTTGCGGGTCGAATCCGCTCCCACCTTTTTTGCTGTGTGGCCTCCAGCTAAGAATGGCTTTTACAGGTGAACATTTGCAATCAATTTGGTGATAAGGATTTGAACTTTGAACCCCAATTAAGTGAAATGTCATCACTCTCCAAAAAAACTTCTCTTCTCATTTTTAAATCTGTTACAAAAAATTGTATTCAATTATATATTTTTGAATTTCACCAATAAGTGTGTTTTCTCACTTGCTATATATAAGTACCTACATAACATCCTTGATTTGCCTCTTGGTTCACAAAGCCTAAAATATTTACCGGCTAGTCCTTTATGGAGGGGTTTGCCTTTGCTCACCCATGGTTTTCAGCGTCCCAGGTGCCCTGATCCCCGCCTGCCCCGTCCTCTCTTGTTCACTGTGTCCTGTACGCTACCCTGCTTACAGGTCCCTCCTTCCTTCAAGCCTGTTTGCTTTCTCAGGCCCTTTCCCTCTGCTCGGCGTGGGCGCCTCCCTGTGCCACTCTAGTCTGACCTCAAGCGGTGAGAGGCCTTCCCGACCGTTTAGTTCTAGGTACCCCCAGCCCTGCAGCCCTGTTTCCCACCACCCCGGGCCCCCGGGATTCTTGGCAGGAGGTGTGGCTGAGGGGCTGGGCCTCAGGTCTCTGAGCACATCCTCCTTCACGAACACACGAGTGGGCTATCTTCGAAGCAGATTACCGAAGGCTGGTTCCTTTGTCTGTTTTATGTGATGGGAAAGAAAATACATTTCCTACTGTGAGAGTCATTGTGAAGAACAGGGGAGATGGGAGATTGCGGGGGCGGGGGGGCTTTGGAAATGCTGAGAGCTAAGTGCTCATTATGTTCAGTACTGTGTAGTTGCTCCTTCCTTGTCTCTCCCTCTTCCTGCCCTGTTCCTTTCCACTCCCTTGTGCCATTTGTCGGTCCTGTATATCAGATTCTGAGTTGCCATAGACCTGGATTTGGATACCATTGTCTTTACAACTTTTGGGACCCCGGACAAATAATTTAACTTCCATCAGTCCTAGTTTTCTTACCTGCACCCTGAGGACAAGAGCATCTCCTGGGGCTGTTAGCCTTCAGTTCAATGTTCAATAAAGAGCCTCTCATGGTGCCTGACCTCCTAGCAGGCATTCAGTGTTGAGAACATCTTAGGTGATTATCTCTAGAGAACAGACATGAGGAAGAGCCTTGGTTAGGGGGAGAGAGGAGTCGGTATAAACAGATGGATGCAGGAGCATCATGGGGCAGTTGACAATTCTTTTCAGAGGTGGAAGAATGTTTGGGGTGGTGTTCCATGAAGAAGGTGATCTTGACCTTGAAGAACAAATCGGTGTTTTCCACACCATGCTGAGCAGGAGAAATAGTTTCACTTAGCAGTTCTTTTTCTAGTGCTGGTGGAATTAAGAGTATTTGCTTTGTTTGGGAATTCTGGGTACGGTAGTTGGGTGT
>NW_027882596.1:0-245 GCF_054177405.1 Leptonychotes weddellii | reverse complement strand
TGCATACGCACGTCTGCAAATACGGTATCATGTCCCGTGAGATGCGTACGCACGTCTGCAAATACG
The DNA here is from genome assembly GCF_054177405.1 of Leptonychotes weddellii. Taxonomy (NCBI): domain Eukaryota; kingdom Metazoa; phylum Chordata; class Mammalia; order Carnivora; family Phocidae; genus Leptonychotes; species Leptonychotes weddellii. The sequence goes on along the minus strand of NW_027882596.1, from coordinate 179 downwards.
GTATCATGTCCCGTGAGATGCGTACGCACGTCTGCAAATACGGTATCATGTCCCGAGAGATGCGTACGCATGTCTGCAAATACGGTATCATGTCCCGAGAGATGCATACGCACGTCTGCAAATACGGTATCATGTCCCGTGAGATGCGTACGCATGTCTGCAAATACGGCTTCGTGTGC
>NW_027882595.1:0-245 GCF_054177405.1 Leptonychotes weddellii | reverse complement strand
TTGAATGAGGCAATGAGACAGAATTTGGACACTTAGAACATCTAGGAAGCGATCTGTCCAAATGACTTGGTAACACCATCTATGAGTGATCTCATACTTCTTTTCTGCTTCTAGGATTGTTTTCCTTTCTTCCAGATTCCTGTTCCTATGGGAAAGCATCACGATCATAAAAAACTAAGAAAGCGTATTAGCTGAAAAATGATTGGAGAGATGAAGATCAATTTCTCTAGAAAAAGATGTGCTTT
>NW_027882594.1:0-245 GCF_054177405.1 Leptonychotes weddellii | reverse complement strand
CAGTATTGGGTGATAAACCCCAGCTGTGCTTATCTGGTGTCCTACGAAGACCACCTGAGAAAGGCCCTGCCTCCACACCTAGTAGCACACACTGGGAAGAGGAATTTGAAAACCACAGTGGTTCCTGTAAGGCCTCCAATATGGCAGCCGCAAATCACAGTGGCTACTGAGCACTTGAAGTGTGGCAAGCACAAATTGATATGGGCTGTGAGTGCAAAATACACACCAGGTTTCAAAGACAGTAC
>NW_027882593.1:0-245 GCF_054177405.1 Leptonychotes weddellii | reverse complement strand
TCGGCTCAGGTCATGATCCCAGGGTCCTGGGATCGAGCCCTGCGTTGGGCTCCCTGCTCTGCAGGAAGCCTGCTTCTCCCTCTCCCACTCCCCACTGCTTGTGTTCCCTCTCTCGCTGTCTCTCTCTGTCAAATAAATAAATAAAAATCTTTAAAAAAAAAAAAAAATTCAGGCTAGAATGGGCTGAGAAGTGGACAGTAAGGATGTGGGACTGCACATAGAAGACGTTCAAGGAGTTGGGTATG
>NW_027882592.1:0-245 GCF_054177405.1 Leptonychotes weddellii | reverse complement strand
CCCAAGGGTCCTGAGAACACACTGTCCCGGAGGGTTCCACCCCCCACTTAGCCACCGGAGTGACGTCCCTCAGCGGAGCAGACTTTTAAAAGTTCCAATTTTGTGCTCCGTGGTTCTATCACTTGCCAGAAGCGGCCGACGGAGGCCCCTCCCCCGCCGTCTATCCTCCCGAATATCGCCTCGGATTCACTTCTCCGCACGTCCTACCTTCCAGAAAGTGGTCGCTTTTCTGTTCAGAGAGTTGT
>NW_027882591.1:0-245 GCF_054177405.1 Leptonychotes weddellii | reverse complement strand
GGGGTGTCTTATGGGGACTGTTCTAGGATTCAGAGCACTTGTGCTATGGTCTACACGGGGGTCTAGCAGGCACTTCCCCTTGGCTGTGCTGACTTATTTTCCTGCGAGGGGGTAGGGCTGCAGGAGGGCCGGCAGGGCCCGGGGCAGGGCTGCCTCCCGCTCAGGTCAAAGGGCAGCACCGAATGTCAGTAACGGCCAGCAGACTTTGCTCTGGGCCAGAGTGTCACAGCCGAGCCTGACGAGAA
>NW_027882590.1:0-245 GCF_054177405.1 Leptonychotes weddellii | reverse complement strand
AGCAGCAGCTGGGGGCAAAGGGGCCAAGGGCATGAAGGACCACATATGGTGGATGATGTGGGTTCAAGTGGGGAGCTTGGCAGGATGAAATGGTCTGTGTGGGGCACAGTTATTACCAATGTTTGGATAATTGGATGTTTTAGAAAGGCAGATTTGAGCACAACTGAACGAAGACTTAGTAACCTCTTGAGTGACCCAACCATTGGATGGGCTTCCCTGTGAAGTAGTGAGCTCCGTGCCACTAG
>NW_027882589.1:0-245 GCF_054177405.1 Leptonychotes weddellii | reverse complement strand
GTAAGCGATCTGGTAGCTTCTGCCCAGGCGCTGTGTGTGCGTACGTGTGACAGGCGGTGGGCGTCCCCACCAGGGCGACGAGAGGGGCTCTCGTCCCGGAAGTTGTTCTTCCCTGGGGAGTGTGTGGGCGTGTGCGTGCGTGTGCGCGTGTTACGCACCAGGGACCTTATTTTAGCAAACTGTTGCTTCGGCTTGTCCCAAAATGCTAACGTCCCATCGTGTTCACCCCTTGGTTGTGTCCTCTC
>NW_027882588.1:0-245 GCF_054177405.1 Leptonychotes weddellii | reverse complement strand
TTGCTTTAGCTTTTTCAAATTAATGTCAACTAAATTAGAATGGTGTGCAAAAGAATGTGTTCCCCTTTTTTTTCATTCCCCAGAGCTGGAATAAAATATCCATATTTTATGACACTTGGGCTTGGTTTTGTCTCTTTGTTTTATTAATGTCAACTCCTCTTAAATGTCCAAAAACATTTCTATTTAAGAGGACCATATTCTACAAGGCACCCCAGTGCTACCTAGTAATCCTACTGGTTCCTTTA
>NW_027882587.1:0-245 GCF_054177405.1 Leptonychotes weddellii | reverse complement strand
CAACAAGTCCTTTTGTCGTTCTGTACTTCTAGGACTTGCCTGTTCTGTATAACCTGCAGATTTTGAATTGGGAAGAATCAAGTTTGACATGAGCGCTTCTCTTTAATAAACACCCTCAGAATTAAGAGACTGTAAAACGAACACGCCCAGCAGGTACCCGGTGAGAACACACACGCAGGCTGGCCTCAGGAACCAATACCTGGGGCCGCGCTGTCAGGGTGGTATTCGGGCTCCTCTTCAGGAGG
>NW_027882586.1:0-1669 GCF_054177405.1 Leptonychotes weddellii | reverse complement strand
CTGTTCAGAGAGTTGTTGCTATTCCTTTCTTCGATCTCCTGTTGAGTTTGTAGGTGTTCAGAATGGTTTGATCCCTATCCAGCTGAATTCCTGAGAGGAGACGAAATCCAGGTCTCCTACTCCTCCGCCATCTTGCTCCGCTCCCGCAATGCTTAGCTTTTTATTAGTAGGTTTTGTACAAGTTGAAGAAATTTATATAATGTACACAAGTGGAAAAGAGGCAATCCTCTTCCTTTTAACTATGTCAATGCAAGTACTCTGTGTCCCACCACCAATTATTCATAGCTTCAATCAGTTAAGTAGCCTACAGTTTTCTGAGAATGAGCTACTGGAAAATCGTGAATAAGATTAGAGAAAAATGAAAATTGGATGCCATTTTAATTTGAAAATGCCTTAATTACCAGCCTAATTTCAACTTTATCATTATGATTCTCTTTTTGTGCACTTAGGCATAGACAGCACCTAGTCCTACTGCTTTCCAGCAGTGATGCATTTGCAGTGAGTACTACAAATTTTTACTCAATCAAATCAACCTTTGTTTTAAAATAACTATTTTTAAAGGCAAGTTTTTTTTTTAGAAATTTGAATATTGATATACTTGGTGTTTAACCTTTATTTCCTTCTCTGAAGTTGTGGGAAAAGGAGCAAAATAAGGAAGTTCAAGGACTTGAGTAAGGCTGATATGCCTGAGGTTATTTATTTTTTTTAATGAGTCACTGTTTTGGATGGTTTATGGGTAGGTCATTAATAAGGCTTGTTATTTTATATGTGCCCTTGCACATTGGATTTAATAATGATAACTGCTCTTCTGGGGATAGAATTTCTACTCAGCTCCCTAAAAGGAGCAGCAGAGAATAATTTGTATTTAGTTGGAAAATCTTATATAAACTGAGGACACTTTCAACAGTGAAGAAGCATCATTTATTTTTTTAAAGTAGTATTTCCAAATAACTGAAAAGTATAGAAAATAATAACACCCACCACCTAGATTTAACATTTACCACCTAGCCTTGACAGATATTGAAAAGTAAATCCTTATAGACAGACCCAATGTCTGTCTCTTATGCTTTTCCTTTCCCTCACTCCTTTCCTCTTCTTGCCTTTTCCAGTTTTTTCAATTTTCATTATTCCGAAGTTGGTCTATATCATTTCCATATATTTTCTTGCTTTTTAAATGTGTATATCCATAAAAGTGTTATATTTTGTATATTTTAAAAGTTTATGGGCGCCTGGGTGGCTCAGTTGGTTAAGCGACTGCCTTCAGCTCAGGTCATGATCCTGGAGTCCCAGGATCGAGTCCCGCATCGGGCTCCCTGCTCGGCAGGGAGTCTGCTTCTCCCTCTGACCCTCCTCCCTCTCATGCTCTCTGTCTCTCATTCTCTCTGTCTCAAATAAATAAAATCTTTAAAAAAAATAAAAAATAAATAAAAAAATAAAAGTTTATGAAGTGGTATATTCTTTTTAATAAATTGGGAAGAGCTGTTAACTAAGATGTCTTTGTGAATAGCCCAATCCAGGGCAGATACACACACAGGGCAAAAGCCAAATATTTTGCAATGGCTCACTCATTTTTTTGTGTGTGTGTTCACTCATTTTTATTTATTTATTTATCTTTAAAGATTTTATTATTTATTTATTTATTTATTTGAGAGAGAGAGAGAGAGTGCAC
>NW_027882585.1:0-245 GCF_054177405.1 Leptonychotes weddellii | reverse complement strand
TGGTCCTAGTCTTTCACCTTCTTTTACCTGGCCTACTACGAGGTTACCTGATTCCACTCCATCCCCTCAATAGTTTATATTCCACATGGCAACCAGGGGGATCATTGCCCATGCTAACTTGATCACTTTCCCCTGATTTACAACATGTAGTGGCTTCCAACTGCTCTTAGGACAAAAGATAAAGTCCGGGCAGGGCCTCATCTCTCTGGGATGGTCTCACCCCTTACTCTTCTTCATTCTCAGCC
>NW_027882584.1:0-245 GCF_054177405.1 Leptonychotes weddellii | reverse complement strand
CCACTCTTACCATCTTTATTCAACATGGTACTGGAAGTCCTTGCCACAGCAATTAGACAAGAAAAAAGAAATAGAAGGTATCTAAATTGGAATGGGAGAAGTAGAATTGTCACTATTTTCAGTTGACACAATACTATATAGAGAAAACCCTAAAGTCTCTACCAAAAAAACTATTAAAACTAATAAATTTGTAAAGTCATAGGATACAAAATTACAGAAATTGGTTGCATTTTTATACACTAAAA
>NW_027882583.1:0-245 GCF_054177405.1 Leptonychotes weddellii | reverse complement strand
TTGGAAACCTCAGCCAACCTACAAGCACTTGGTTTGCTTGGCTTTATTTCAGCAGCTTTGATCTTCTGCATGTTGTATGACTTCTGAAAAGTGGCAGAAACAAATCAAAATGCAATACAAAAGGTACCAAAGGCAAGAACAGTGATGTTGTTTTTGGTTTCACTGAGCTAAGACATGAGCAAGCTCTGGCATTAATCTACCTGCTGGTGCGAGGAAAACTTTTTCAAGCATCAGAGTTTCTATTT
>NW_027882582.1:0-245 GCF_054177405.1 Leptonychotes weddellii | reverse complement strand
TGAACTGACAAGCTCACCTGGATCTGCATTTGTCCTTTCCTCTTACATCAGTGAAGGCTTCTGTGACGGTCTGTTTACCTCTGTGCTTTGCATCGTGTGTGCGTGTGTGTGTGTGTGTGTGTGTGTGTGTGTGTGTGAGAAAATGTCCCCCTTTTGGGCCATTTTAACCATTTTTTTAAGTGTACAATTCAGTGGCATTAATTACATGATGTGCAACCATCACTAGTATCTATTTCAAGAAACTC
>NW_027882581.1:0-245 GCF_054177405.1 Leptonychotes weddellii | reverse complement strand
CACTATAGACCCCACAGACATTTAAAAGATGTAACAAGGCAGGAGCACCTGGGTGGCTCAGTTGGTTGGGTGTCTGACTCTTGGTTTCTGCCCAGGTCATGATCTCAGGGTTGTGGGATCAAGGGCCCCCCTGCCCCCCAGCTTCGGGCTCTGAGTGCAGAATCTGCCTGGGTTTCTCTGCCTCTCCTTCTGCCCCTCCAACCTACCCACCCCTCACCCCCCCCCCACACTCACATGTACGCTGT
>NW_027882580.1:0-245 GCF_054177405.1 Leptonychotes weddellii | reverse complement strand
TCTCTCTCTCATTCTCTCTGTCTCAAATAAATAAATAAAATCTTAAAAAAAAAAAAAAAACTGGCCCATACTAGCATTGTGACTTGTCCAACCATTCTCCTTATGCCTAGAGGCTTGAGTGGGCACTCGGTCAACCTTCCAAGTTATTCCAATGGTTTACCAGATGTTGGTTTGACCTATGAAATCTGTTTTCTTGCAGGTTGCCCCTCAATTGCCAAGCTATGGTTACACATTTTGGTTTTGGT
>NW_027882579.1:0-245 GCF_054177405.1 Leptonychotes weddellii | reverse complement strand
TCCCACCAACAGTGTAAGAGGGTTCCCCTTTCTCCACAACCTCTCAAACATTTGTTGTTTCTTTCCCTGTCCATTTTTGCCATTCTAACTGGTGTAAGGTGGTATCTCAGTGTGGTTTTGATTTGGATTTCCCTGATGGCTAATGTGAAAATAGGGTATTTAAAAATTATTGTAACTGGGAAAGAGGGCCTTGATTATTTTTTTCCCTAGAAAAATCATATATAAATGTTGGGAAAGCATTTAGA
>NW_027882578.1:0-245 GCF_054177405.1 Leptonychotes weddellii | reverse complement strand
CCCTCTCTCGCTGTGTCTCTCTCTGTCAAATAAATAAAATCTTTAAAAAAAAAAAAAAAAAAAAGCCACATAGGTTTTTAAACCTATGTTTAGGAACATAAATTCCTATGTTTAGGAATTCCTAAATTCAGGAAAGCCACATAGGATCAGCCACTTCACTTACTTACATATTAAACTTCGGTCACCCTAGGGACGTTCCGTTGGGGGTGATAAGAAAGGGGGCGGTTTATAAGGACAAATCGGTT
>NW_027882577.1:0-245 GCF_054177405.1 Leptonychotes weddellii | reverse complement strand
CTGCGGAGACCCGGCTTCTCCTGCTTGCTTTTTGTTCTCTTGTCCTTTATCGTCAAATCCCTCCAGCTAACCAGATAGCAAGTGCTGGGAGGTCAGGGATCTTTTTTTTTTTTTAAAGATTTTATTTATTTATTTGACAGAGAGAGAGACAGCGAGAGAGGGAACACAAGCAAGGGGAGTGGGAGAGGGAGAAGCAGGCCCCCCGCAGAGCAGGGAGCCCGATGTGGGACTCGATCCCAGGACCC
>NW_027882576.1:0-245 GCF_054177405.1 Leptonychotes weddellii | reverse complement strand
CCCGATGCGGGCCTCGATCCCAGGACCCTCGGATCATGACCTGACCCGAAGGCAGACGCTTAACGGCTGAGCCACCCAGGCGCCCCTGAGCACTGGGTATTATATGCAACCGATGAATCACTGAATTCTACCTCTAAAACTAATAATACAGTATATGTTAATTAAATTGAATTTAAATTTTTAAAAATGAAAAAAAAAAGTCCCCTTCCTATGCAGGTTCAAGTGCACACATTTCACAGACATTT
>NW_027882575.1:0-1669 GCF_054177405.1 Leptonychotes weddellii | reverse complement strand
TCCTACGTGATCACAGGACGTGGTTAAGCAGTCCATTACTGGTCCTGAAGTCAGCAGTGCCAGCAGTAGGGACAGGAAGATGGAGTGTGAGTGTGGGAGGGTAAAGAAGAGCTGAAACCAATGAGGACAAAGTGGAACCTGTCTGTCTCTCGCTTGCACTCATGTCGGTGTGTCATTGCCTCCAAGGCTCTGACTGCCAGGATGCTGGTGCCCTGCGGAAGGGCTGGTGCGCTTGCCATAGAAAATTACAGAACATGGCCAACAATTCAGAGAAGCTGAGGAAGCTGTGGGCCAAGCTGCTGCCCCAAAGAGATTCAGCAGGAGCTGGAGGAACTGGCTTCTGCCTGATGCCAAGAAGGTGAATGAGCCCCAACAGCACCTGACATTACACCAGCCATCTGAACGTAAAGCTGCTGCTGTTTCATTTCTGCCTTCCAAGTCTGAAGCGGAGTTCACATGTGGCCAGTCCTAACCCAGAATCCTGGAAGGAAGTGAATGCTGGTAGTTGGTACAATACAAATCCACCATAATATTCTATTTTAAATCATAACTGTAAGATTTCATCTTATGAAAATTTCAGGATTAAAGCCGAACACTGATTAATGCAGGCAGATGTTTTAGAAAGCACCAAGGACATCTTTAAAAATTTTTTTAGTTTCCATTGGTGTGGTGTCAAAACAAATCTCACTTTGGCTTTAATACTCAGATTGATTAGAATCATACATTAAGGCTGCTTTATAAATTAGTTATGATGGAATTGTAATGTCAATTCCAGTTCTCTTTTTATTGTTACATCAGCTTGTTTATAATCACCAGCTCCTCATCATGCCAACATATGAACCCAAATATAAGTGTTTTTGTGAAATAATAGCTAAGTAGTTAAGGGGATTACTTTTAAATAGCATTCTTGGGGCACATGGGTTGCTCACTTGGTTAAGCATCTGACTCTTGATATTTGCTTAGGTCATGATCTCAGGGTTGTGAGATCGGGCCCTGTGTTGGGCTCTGCACTGAGCGTGGAGCCTGCTTACGGTCTTTCTCTCCTTCTTCCTCTGCCACTCCCCACTCACACTCTCCCTCTCTGCCTCTCTAAAAAAAAAAAAAAAAAAAAAAATTAGCTTTCTTTTGCTTTAAAGTCTGGTCACTTTACTTAAATGACTTAGGACCACTCCCTACAACACAATAAAACATAATAATGATCATTTATTAAATGCATAACTTTGTTCCAGGTACTATGTTAAGAACTTTCCATATATTATCTCACTTAATTCTTTAAAACAGTACTATGAAAGCTAGGTATTATCGCCTTTTACAGATGGGGATATACTACTTAATTATGATATAATGGCCTTCTTCATGTCTTGTTTCAGTCTTCAGTCTAAAATGTAGTTTATCAAGGGGTGCCTGGGTGGCTCAGTCAGTCAGGCATCTGCCTTTGGGTTGGGTCATGATCCCAACTGGGATCGAGCCCCACATCAGGCTCCCTGCTCCCTGCTCAGCAGGGAGCCTCCTCTCCCTCTGCCACTCTCCCTGCTTGTGCACTCTCTCTCTCAAATAAATAAAACCTTTAAATAAAATAAAATAAAACCTAGTTTGTCTAGGGGTGCCTGGATGGCTCAGTCAAACATCTGACTCTTTGTCTTCTAATTTTTTATTGTTATGTTAATCA
>NW_027882574.1:0-245 GCF_054177405.1 Leptonychotes weddellii | reverse complement strand
CCTCCAGCCTGAAAGAATTGGAAAACCAGCTCTAGGCAATGGAGCGTGTCTGTTACTCATCTGGGTGGGTGTGCCTGGGTTAGGACTCCTCTACCTGTCTCCGCCTCAGGTTCTGCCTGGGCTCCCTGGAAGCAGAGGATGAAATCAAGTTCTTTTCTTTCCTCCTGCCTCATTTCACCGCTCTGCCTCTTTTCCCCCTGTCAGCCTATATTGTACCCATTCTCCTTTTTTTAAAAAAAAAATGT
>NW_027882573.1:0-245 GCF_054177405.1 Leptonychotes weddellii | reverse complement strand
TGATTACTCTTATCACAAAACTGTGTTACATTTCCACAACAGGGATGATAATACTAAGGCAAGGGCTGAAGCTGCCCCAGAGACCCCTGTTCCTCACCTCGGGTTATCATAGTATCACCTCAGGTTCACTGGGGTGGCACCTTTAGGTCTTCTTTGTTATTTGGGGTTTTGGGAAGTCATCCCAAGGGCCTTGATCAGGATGGGCCTCAGGAACATCTAGGTCGGTGTCCTCTCTCTCCCTCACT
>NW_027882572.1:0-245 GCF_054177405.1 Leptonychotes weddellii | reverse complement strand
AAAACCTTGTCTTTCCAAATCTGAGAGCTCTACTTGAAGTTTGGGTCTGGAGGGCCCCTGTTGGTTGCTAAGGGAAAGCCCCAACTTGTGGGGGTGGGGTGGACAGGGTCCAGGGCATAGATGTGGGGCTCCTTATGCCTGAAGTTGCTTGAGGAGGGTGTGGAAAATGCTGTCAGGCTGCTAGGGCTGCTGAGGAGGTGTGGGAAGCAGAGTCCAGGGAGGTCCATGTGCTCACAGCTTCTGTT
>NW_027882571.1:0-245 GCF_054177405.1 Leptonychotes weddellii | reverse complement strand
TGACACCTCTGTAGAAGTTGTTCCTGATGGGTCAGGTAGTGACTGCGTTTACTTCCTTTGGCATCTAGCTGTTTCCCCCTGGAGTTCGTCCCTGAGACCCCGGACCTCGGGGTGCCTGCCCTGGACTCCATGCTTGCTTTCCTCTAACTGCCTCTCTCTGGAAGGACTCCTCCCCTCTAGACCATGCTTTGGGTTCCTGGGAGTGCAGAATTCTCTGGTTCAATGGCCCCATGCCCATTTCCAGG
>NW_027882570.1:0-245 GCF_054177405.1 Leptonychotes weddellii | reverse complement strand
AAAACTCTGAGAAGGCAGTGGAGAACAACACCAACAACAAGAAACCAAAAGAAGAAGAAGAAAAAACTCATCAAAACTATTCACAAAAATGTCTACACCAATAGTTCTTAAATAATCAAGCTTTACCATCTGGAATCAATTGCCCTGTGATGGAGAAACAGATCTTCTATCAAGGTTGCTTTGTGATCATGTGGGCCAAGAAAAAAATGTAGGGTCAACTCCTGAAACATGTAGAGCTCTGTACA
>NW_027882569.1:0-245 GCF_054177405.1 Leptonychotes weddellii | reverse complement strand
ACTTCCTTAATAATATCATACACTCCAGAGACAAATTCCCCTGATTGTATAAAAAATGTTTTGTTTCGTTTTTAGGTTTGGTTTGTTAGAATCAGGTGCCATCCTGATCTACATACCAGCCTGATCATATTTGATCATATTCTGTTTTTTTTTGTTTTGTTCTGTTTTTGTTTGTTTTTATCTTTATCTTTTTTTTTTTTCTTTTTCCTTTTTTCTCTCTTTCCCTTTCTTTTCCCACTGCTTCA
>NW_027882568.1:0-245 GCF_054177405.1 Leptonychotes weddellii | reverse complement strand
ACTCTATCATTTGGGAAATTCAAAGGGTTTTAGAAGCTCCATGCCCGCAACCCAAGACAAAGACCAAAGAAATTCCTTATTATACAACAAGGGGACAAGGCGGTGAAGTCAACATGGCAATGGGCCCGTGCTGAGCCCCCTGCCACACATGTGCTTCTCTGGATGCTCTGACCTGCACTCTATGCCACTTAATCCTCCCGGCTCACTCTAAGGTGTGTGTGCAGGGGAGGAAGAGCCGGAAGGAC
>NW_027882567.1:0-245 GCF_054177405.1 Leptonychotes weddellii | reverse complement strand
AAAGAAAACAAGCCACAAATCTAAAAGGCAACCTATGGAATGGGGGAGTATATTTGCAAATGACACATCAGATAAAGTGCTGGTATCCAAAATCTATAAAGAATTTATCAAACTCAACACCCTAAGAACAAATAATCCAGTCAAGAAATGGGCAGAAGACATAAACAGATATTTCTCCAAAGAAGACATACAAATGGCTGACAGACACACGAAAAAACGCTCAACATTACTAATCATCAGGAAAA
>NW_027882566.1:0-245 GCF_054177405.1 Leptonychotes weddellii | reverse complement strand
TACACTTAGTAGTTACTAACAATAACCTTTTCTTCTTCTTCTTCTCCTTCTTCTTCTTCTTCTTCTTCTTCTTCTTCTTCTTCTTCTTCTTCTTCTTCTTCTTCTTCTTCCTCTTCTTCTTCTTCTTTTTTTCCAGTAGGCTCCAACGTGTGGCTTGACCTCACGATCCTGAGATCAAGATCTGAGCTGAGATCAAGAGTCATACAGTTAAACCGACTGAGCCACCCAGGCGCCCCAACCATAAC
>NW_027882565.1:0-245 GCF_054177405.1 Leptonychotes weddellii | reverse complement strand
GATTTTATACAGTTAATAAAAGACATTCAAAATCTATTCAAAGGGCATTAATCTCCCAGTTTTTAAAAAAATTTTTTTATTGTTATGTAAATCCCCATATATTACATCATTAGTTTTAGATGTAGTGTTTCATGATTCATTGTTTGTGCATAACACCCAGTGCTCCATGCAGAACGTGCCCTCCTCAATACCCATCACCAGGCTAACCCAACCCCCCACCCCCCTCCCCTCTAGAACCCTCAGTT
>NW_027882564.1:0-1669 GCF_054177405.1 Leptonychotes weddellii | reverse complement strand
GGCAGTAGATGTCTATTCACGGGATGCCGTCATTAGACTCGAGGCGCCCCGGCCAGTCTGGCTGCAAAGGAAATAAGGCTGTGAGCTCCAGCGCCACAGGCCGGGGGTGGGGGTGGTGTCTGCTCCTGCCGGGGCCCCTCGTTGTCTGGGCTCAGTCCTGCTGCACTTGCGTGGGTTCCCGGCCCCAGACAGCGGGGAGGGGGGCAGGCGTCTGCGACCAGAGCCCGCTGAGGCCCCAGCGACTGGTTTGCCCGCTCCCCGCCATGGGAAGCCAGGGAGGGCCAGGGCGGGGCGTTCTGCTGGCCCCTGCCCCTGGTGGGCATCCTGGCCATGGACTCCGTTCTCCTCGACTGAGGCTGACGAACGTCAGGGAAAGTCTGTCTGGGGGTAGGGCAGGGGGGACGGGCTGCGGCCACCCAGGTAGGTGTGGGTCTTGGCCGGAGGCGTGGCCGTGGCGCTGGGCTGGTCAGGGCTGGGTTGTCGCATGAAGTCCTCAGCAAGAGGAGGCAGGGGCCCACGGGAGTGGTCACTGACCACTGAGGCCCTCCGGGGGCTGTTGGTGGCCAAGGCATCTTGTGGGATGGCGTGGCTCCGGAGGAGGAGGGCCTGGCCCTCCACAGTGAGTGTGCCTCAGCTGTCCCTGCACCCCCGGGTGGCCCTGGGGATGGGGTCCGGGGCTCAGGGGCCCTGCCTGCTGGGGCCGGGCGCAACCAGAGTGGGCAGGCCCATGCCAGGAGTCCTTCCTCCTTGTCTCTCCAGGGCATGTGCAGCCCACTGGCCCAGACCTGGGGGTCAGGGGTCCTGGCCCCCTGCAAGGGGAAGGGGCAGATCTGCATCCCGCCCACGCTCAGCGCTGGGTTTGATGCTGTGCCTGCAGGACTGGCCCCCGGAGGCAGGTGTGGTATGGGAGCGGCGTGGGCAGTTAGCGGCTGATGCATGGCTCCTGGCTGGCAGCTGGCCTCCCGTCGCAGGGTTGGAGGTCAGACATGCCCTGCCCAAGTCCCAGGCCCGCACAAGGGCTCCTTAACACAAGGTGACGTGTGAGACCAGCTCAGCCTGGCCCAGGCCCAGGGTCAGAGTGCTCTGTCTTGAGTCTGTGGCATCCAGCTATGTTCCCTGGAACAGGGTAGGGGTTTCTGCACCCCCATTCCAGTTCCCAGCTCCCCCTGAGGCCCTGCCACTGGCCTGCGATCCCCAGACCGCTGGGGGTGCTGGATCCTCTCCCGTCACTCGCCCTGGGCCCTGGCAAGGGCCTGTCCCTCGAGGGCTCTGGGAGGTCGAGGCCCAGGTGGCAATGAATGTGCTGGCCATGGGCCGCTGTCCCTCCCTCCTGGTCAGACCTTGCCCTCAGCTCTGAGGCCACCAAGGCCCCTCCCTCCCGTGGGTCCCTCTGCACTTGCAATCAGGCACCACAGTGAGGTCGTTCTGCAGTTGGGGGGACCCGGCTCATCCCCGTGGCCTCTGTGGGCTCTTCCACGGGTGCTGCTGGGAGTGGGCCGGCGGTGCCCAGGGGGTACCTGCTCCAGCCTCCGAGCACCTGGGGGCCGCGCCCCCTGCCGTGCAGCCGTGGATGAGAGGCCGGGGGCCGGTGGGATTGTATCCGTCCCAACAGGAAGGCCCAGACTTGGCCTGGGGGTCAGAGTTGCCCACCCCTCTCCCTAGAAGAGGG
>NW_027882563.1:0-245 GCF_054177405.1 Leptonychotes weddellii | reverse complement strand
GTAATGTTCTTTTATCTCTGGTAATTATCCTTATTTTGAAGTCTGCTTTATTTGAATATATATTGCTACTCTAGCTATTTTTTTATCTTTTTTTTTATTATTATGTTATGTTAATCTTGGCTTTAACTATCTTTACTTGCTTGTCTTTCTAGATTTTGGGGGGTGGTGTTTTGCCCTACAAACTCAGTTCTCTGATGGGTCCAAGAAAAGTCACTGGCTTTTGTTTATTCAGCTTTTTCTTTGCT
>NW_027882562.1:0-245 GCF_054177405.1 Leptonychotes weddellii | reverse complement strand
ATTTTAAGAAAAGAAAAACTTATATATGTACAAAAATAAGGGAAAATACGATGAAGGGATGCAATATGACTGTAAAGATGAAAATTATAAAAGATTTTATTAAAGTAATTGATAAGAAGTTGGTTGAACAAAGAAAGAAGAGGATTTAAAAAAAAATAAAAGGGAGAGAATGTGATCAGGCAGGAGACTAGAACAAAGCTATACACTAGAGATTTAGGTATATTTTGGTCTGTTTGAAGAAACTG
>NW_027882561.1:0-245 GCF_054177405.1 Leptonychotes weddellii | reverse complement strand
TAGGGAATTGAGAATCCTTATCAGAGAATAATGAAGTCATGAGAGGAGATGGACTGACCTAAGGAAAGAAGAAAGTCAGCAGAAAGAGGAAGCCAAGGGGAAAACTAAGGGAGATGCCTGTGTCTGTTGGTGGGTGAAGGGCCAGCAGCATAGGCATAGAGTATGAATGTGACCAAAGACAGGTGACACCCTGGAGGTGGCAGTGCCAAAGAGATGAGGTAAATGGACTGACTCTTCAGGACTCT
>NW_027882560.1:0-245 GCF_054177405.1 Leptonychotes weddellii | reverse complement strand
CCTCCAGCCTGAAAGAATTGGAAAACCAGCTCTAGGCAATGGAGCATGTCTGTTACTCATCTGGGTGGGTGTGCCTGGGTTAGGACTCCTCTACCTGTCTCCGCCTCAGGTTCTGCCTGGGCTCCCTGGAAGCAGAGGATGAAATCAAGTTCTTTTCTTTCCTCCTGCCTCATTTCACCGCTCTGCCTCTTTTCCCCCTCTCAGCCTATATTGTACCCATTCTCCTTTTTTTTAAAAAAAAAATG
>NW_027882559.1:0-245 GCF_054177405.1 Leptonychotes weddellii | reverse complement strand
CAAGTTTGAGTGGGCGCACGCAACTTGCAAGAGTGAGTTTAGATAGATCATTGGATTATAGTGAAAAAGATGGGCGTTTGTTCATCAGCAAGGCCAAATCCCAGTGATCTTCCCTGGTGATCTCGAAACCCCCTGCTACGATCTGAGTGTTTGTGTCCCTCCTCCCCCAAATTCATATGTTGAGATTTTAACTCCCAATATGATGGTATGAGGAGGTCAGGCCTTTGGGAGGTGATTAGTTCATG
>NW_027882558.1:0-245 GCF_054177405.1 Leptonychotes weddellii | reverse complement strand
TTGTAAACTCCCAAGTCAATATAAGCAAATATCTAACCACAGTGACAAACCTTTTGAAGTTTTCTTTATATGTGGACTGAGCTAAGAGGTCTTCCTGGTTATCCTTTTATCTTTCTGTTATTGCTGGGTTGTTGTTTTTTTTTTCCTGTACGTAACTCTTTTCTTTCTTTTTTTTTTTTTTAATTCTTATGTTAATCCCCATACATTACATCATTAGTTCTAGATGAAGTGTTCCAAGATTCATT
>NW_027882557.1:0-245 GCF_054177405.1 Leptonychotes weddellii | reverse complement strand
TTGGAAACCTCAGCCAACCTACAAGCACTTGGTTTGCTTGGCTTTCTTTCAGCAGCTTTGATCTTCTGCATGTTGTATGACTTCTGAAAAGTGGCAGAAACAAATCAAAATGCAATACAAAAGGTACCAAAGGCAAGAACAGTGATGTTGTTTTTGGTTTCACTGAGCTAAGACATGAGCAAGCTCTGGCATTAATCTACCTGCTGGTGCGAGGAAAACTTTTTCAAGCATCAGAGTTTCTATTT
>NW_027882556.1:0-245 GCF_054177405.1 Leptonychotes weddellii | reverse complement strand
TCTGAAACACCTAGGCTGCTTTTACAGTAGACGAATATAGCATGATTTTTTTTTTTACAGTATTTTCCTACTTCATATTTACTAAAGGTGACACACTCTAAAAGACAACGAAGGCTGTAGCATGGACATTTACAAGGGGAGCCATTTCATTAATTGGGGAATAAGTGAAAGTAAAAATAATTTGGGTTTTTTTTTTTTTAAAGATTTTATTTATTTATTTGACAGAGAGAGACACAGCGAGAGAG
>NW_027882555.1:0-245 GCF_054177405.1 Leptonychotes weddellii | reverse complement strand
GAGGCTATCATTTTTATATTTTTAGCTATTTTTTTGCTGTGTACCACTCTATTTCCAAATAATATGCTCATGTTTAATAAAACATTTTATCTTCATTAATTCTAGACATCATCTATTGATACTGTTTTTTGTTAAAAATGGTTCAGCTCTTGGGGCACCTGGGTGGCTCAGTCGGTTAAGCATTAGACTCTTTTTTTTTAAAGATTTTATTTTTTTATTTGAGACAGAGAGAATGAGAGAGAGAG
>NW_027882554.1:0-1669 GCF_054177405.1 Leptonychotes weddellii | reverse complement strand
TTGTTATTATTGAATTTTTTTTCTTTTTAAGCCTTTTCTATGTTTTGAAAGTGGTCATAATGAACATTTATGTCTTTGGTAATGATAACCCAATAAAACAATTTTATAATATTATTTGAAAAATATAATGTATTAACAATGTTCTTAAAACAGTTTTTACTAAATTTTTAGTTGTGGTTTTACTAAGCATCAGAAATGTCTATAAATCACCCTGTTGCATGTTAGGTCTTGACCAAGTGATTCATCTTTTGAGAGTCGGCAGTTCCGGGGACGGCATAAATCAAATCAAGAAAGGTTTGCTGGAGTTTATACCCTATACTAAGCTCTAGGAAATACCTATAAGTCAGAAATTCCCACACTTACCAGATGCTACCTCCCAACTTAGGTACCTCCGCGTGACCTTCCCATTGCATGATAAATCGCACATACACACACAGATACAGACATTTTAATTTATATATCTTCATATCCTTGGAGAATGATGGCTGCCAGTTTCATGCATGCTTCTTATGAAAAAATAATGTGTTGCACATAGTACAGAATATACCACAACATTCTGTAAAAAGGGAATCATTTGTTTCCTCTTGGAAATAATGGATGCTGAGATTGACCAGGTCATGTCCTATCTGTGTCTGTATCTATGTGGAGATGTCTATCTATCTATCTATCTATCTATCATCTATCTATCTATCTATCTATCTATCTATCTATCTATCTATCTACCTATCATCTATCTATATATATCCATAACAGTTTTTGAAAGGACTCTTTGAGAACTTGATTCCAACAAGCCCTGTTTCAAATCCAGAAACTATATTCTGAGGAATTACATATGTGATCTGGATGTTTATTCATCTACCCCCTTTAAATACAGCATCTTCTATGGCTTAAGAACAATTTTGTTTTCACCTAACCTATTGAATTGTCCTCTCTTCAGCAATACCTCTCAGCTTGGGTAATTCTTTCCATACCTCTGGGATTCAGCTTACTGCTACTTATTGGTTGTTCCAGTTGATTCA
This sequence comes from Leptonychotes weddellii, assembly GCF_054177405.1. NCBI lineage: Eukaryota > Metazoa > Chordata > Mammalia > Carnivora > Phocidae > Leptonychotes > Leptonychotes weddellii. The sequence continues at coordinate 650 of NW_027882554.1, read as the reverse complement.
AACCTTGTTCCGTAGAATAATGTGTAGCCTCAAAAGAAGCCAGTAAGAACGTGGACTGGAGTTATACTCTTCATCTTCCCTTTGTACCAGATTGTGCAGATATATGCTTGTTTCTTTATTTACCTACTAATTAACAACAGAGTCTGTAAAGATGAAAGCTAAAGTGTTTTTAAGGACAAGAATGTCCTCTAGTTGTCTTCCACCCCACAATAAACATACTAGCATTAGATCTAGCTTCCCCTGTTCTCCTGGTGAAAAGTTTTCTCACCAAAATGTCCTTCATTTCAAGACTGCCTCTGTCAATCCTCAGCACCTTTCTTTCCAAATTGTTTTCCATCAGGAAGTAGCTTTTGGCTCAGACAAGTGAGACATCAAAACTACTGGCCCTGGAATTTGTATTTTGAATATATCATTTGGCTGACACCATTTTTTTAAAAAGAAGAAGCCAATATTTCACAATAAAAAGAATTTAAATAAAAATCCAAATTTTTGATTCTCCTAGTAAATCCAGAGTCTCTTACAATAATCCACTAGAGTTGAGGAGGAACCGGGTCCTGTAGATCCAGTAGTTGCTTTACTTGTTTAGTTAACTGGTCCCTATAGGCCTCTGAATTTGAGAGATTTGCCCAAGACTCCACCCGCTCCCATCT
>NW_027882553.1:0-245 GCF_054177405.1 Leptonychotes weddellii | reverse complement strand
TAGATTCCCTATGCTGTAGTTTTTATCCCTATAACTCTATTTCCTAAGTGGAAGTTTGTATCTCTCTTTTTTTTTTTTTATTATGTTACATTGGGGAGGATATGTGCTATGGTGAATGCTGTGAATTGTGTAAGACTGTTGAATCACAGACCTGTACCTTTGAAACAAATAATACATTATATGTTAAAAAAAAAAAAAAAAGGAAGAAGAAGATAGCAGGAAGGAAAAAATGAAGGGGGGGAAAT
>NW_027882552.1:0-245 GCF_054177405.1 Leptonychotes weddellii | reverse complement strand
ATCATAAGGTCCTAGAACAATGGACCTATTCAAACAATATTTAAGGGGAGAATGGAATGCATATTAGAATTGTTAGTAAAAAAATATATCAATAGTTTTTGGTAAAGTCAAACCAGATTGTAGCCTGTAGCATTTATTTCTAACGAGTATTTTAAAACAGAACGTCAAAGAGGGAAGTTTGAGAGAAGTAGTAAACCTTGTCATGACCAATCTCCACATGGCAAATGGAAAAATGAGCTTCAAAG
>NW_027882551.1:0-245 GCF_054177405.1 Leptonychotes weddellii | reverse complement strand
CTGCTCTCACTATGTCTCTCTCTGTCAAATAAATAAATAAAATCTTAAAAAAAAAAAAAAGAGTGCAACATTTCACTAAGAACTTCTAAGGTGGAGCGGTGTCCTGCTGGCTCAGTGGGGAGGGCACGGGACTCTTGATCTCAGGGTGGAGAATTTAAGCCCCACCCTGGGCACAGAGATTACTTAAAACAAAACAAAAAACAACAAAAAACTTCTAAGGTGGAAACTTCTTAAGTTGAAATGGG
>NW_027882550.1:0-245 GCF_054177405.1 Leptonychotes weddellii | reverse complement strand
GCCTTCGGCTCAGGTCACGATCCCGGAATCCCTGGATCGAGTCCCGCATCGGGCTCCCTGCTCGGCGGGGAATCTGCTTCTCCCTCTGACCCTCCCCCACTCATGTTCTCGCTCTCTCTCTCTCTCTCTCATTCTCGCTCTCTCTCTCTCATTCTCGCTCTCTCAAAATAAATAAATAAATCTAAAAAAAAAAAAAAAAACTTAACCAACTGAGCCACCCAAACACACCTTCCATAAATTTTGAT
>NW_027882549.1:0-245 GCF_054177405.1 Leptonychotes weddellii | reverse complement strand
ACCACGGTGCGGGCCCCGCGCCACCCCCCGTCATGCCGTCTCCTCGGTGCCGGCTCAGCTCCGTGGTTTGCCTTTTAGGACCTTGGAGCTTTTGAGGAGCCTGGCCTGTGTCCCTCAGTTGGGGATAGTCTGGTGTCTGTTAGGCCAGGTGAAGTCACCCTTCTGGCGGGAACGCCGCAGCCGGGAAGCGTCCTGCTCCACGGGGCTGGCGTGTCTCCGCTCGGGGGCCGCCCCCTGTCGCTCGG
>NW_027882548.1:0-245 GCF_054177405.1 Leptonychotes weddellii | reverse complement strand
GGGGTGTCTTATGGGGACTGTTCTAGGATTCAGAGCACTTGTGCTATGGTCTACACGGGGGTCTAGCAGGCACTTCCCCTTGGCTGTGCTGACTTATTTTCCTGCGAGGGGGTAGGGCTGCAGGAGGGCCGGCAGGGCCCGGGGCAGGGCTGCCTCCCGCTCAGGTCAAAGGGCAGCACCGAATGTCAGTAACGGCCAGGAGACTTTGCTCTGGGCCAGAGTGTCACAGCCGAGCCTGACGAGAA
>NW_027882547.1:0-245 GCF_054177405.1 Leptonychotes weddellii | reverse complement strand
ATTATATGTTAATAATAAATAAGTGAATAATAAATAATAAAACTAAATATATATATATTTTTTTTACTGTATTAAATTTCATCTCTGTAGGCCTTCCTTAAAGCTTCCACAGCAGGTGGCTCGTCAAATATGCCTAGTTGGTCCTGCTTCTATTAAGTGCAACTGTGTGAATTCTTTCCTCACTTGGGAAGAGCAAAATGTGTGTTCCTGTAGATGACAGTGCCAAATTTTTTCTAATAAAAGGT
>NW_027882546.1:0-245 GCF_054177405.1 Leptonychotes weddellii | reverse complement strand
AACTTGAGTGAATATAAAACGTTAAGAGCCTCTGAATGTAGCTGGTACATTTTAAGACCAAATCTGAGTAAATGACTGGGCTCACTGTTCATAAAAATGTTTGGCTTTATGGCTTAGCCTTCTGAGGAATCTGCCCTTCTGTGGTGGGGAAGGGGGGGTAGTTTTGATGAAGGAGGAATAGCTACTTAACTACCACCCAGTGAGAATATCTTTTTTTTTTTGAAATTCAATTCTTTTTAAACAGA
>NW_027882545.1:0-245 GCF_054177405.1 Leptonychotes weddellii | reverse complement strand
TCTCTCTCTCATTCTCTCTGTCTCAAATAAATAAATAAAATCTTAAAAAAAAAAAAAAAACTGGCCCATACTAGCATTGTGACTTGTCCAACCATTCTCCTTATGCCTAGAGGCTTGAGTGGGCACTCGGTCAACCTTCCAAGTTATTCCAATGGTTTACCAGATGTTGGTTTGACCTATGAAATCTGTTTTCTTGCAGCTTGCCCCTCAATTGCCAAGCTATGGTTACACATTTTGGTTTTGGT
>NW_027882544.1:0-245 GCF_054177405.1 Leptonychotes weddellii | reverse complement strand
GCAGAACCTGCCGTTGAACAATGTTATCATCTTACCTGTGTCGGTAAGGGAGATGAGAGTGCTCCCATGACCATATCTATCAAACACTATCCTCTTTCAGATGTGTGTTCTCTTAAGCTGATTGATTCCCAAAGACCTTAGATGTTTTCTTAGTCTGTATGGAAACAGGCAGTCAAGAGTGGCTTTGGGCAGGCCAGAACTTCAACCATTTCTTGGTTTTGGCTTTCCATGACTTAATGTTCTTA
>NW_027882543.1:0-1669 GCF_054177405.1 Leptonychotes weddellii | reverse complement strand
CACAGACCTGTACCTCTGAAACAAATAATACGTTATATGTTAAAAAGAAGAAGAAGAAGGAGGAGGAGGAGGAGGAGGAGGAGGAGAAGAATTTAGCAGGAAGGGAAAAATGAAGGGGGGGAAATTGGAGGGGGGAGATGAACCATGAGAGACTATGGACTCTGAGAAACAAACTGAAGGTTCTAGAGGGGAGAGGGGTGGGGGGATGGGTTAGGCTGGTGATGGGTGTTATAGAGGGCACGTACTGAATGGAGCATTGGGTGTTATACGCAAACAATGTATCATGGAACACTACATCAAAAACTAATGATGTAATGTATGGTGATTAACATAACATAATAAAATTTTTAAAAAAGTACTACTCCAGTGAAAACACAAATGATAAGAAAGCAAAACAATCTTATTGCTAATTTGGAGAAAGTTTTAGTGGTCTGGATAGATCAAATGAGCCAGAGCATTCCCTTAAACCAAAACCTAATCTAGAGAAAGACCATAACTCTATTCAAGTCTATGAAGGCTGAGAACAGTGAGGAAACTATAAAAGAAAAATTTGAAGCTAGTGAAGTTTGTTTCATGACATTTAAAGAAATAATCTATCTCCATAACATAAAAGTGAAAAGTGAAGCAGCAAGTGCTAATGTAGAATTTGCAGCAAGTTATCCAGAAGATCTAGCTAAGAAAATTAATAAAGGTGGCTACACTAAACCAAGATTCTCAGTGTAAATGAAACAGCTTTCTGTTAGAAGAATATGCATCTAGGACTCTCATAGCTGGAGAGGAAAAGTCAATGCCTGGCTTCAAATCTTCAAAGGAGAAGCTGACATTCTTGTTAAAAGCTGATAAAACTGATGACTTTACATTGAGGCCAGTGGTCATTTACTATTCTGAAAATCCTAGGACCCTTCAGAATTATGCTAAATCTACTCAGAGTTGTGCTTTATAAATGGAACAACAAAGCTTGGATGACAACACATCTCTTTAAAACATGGTTTGCTGAATATTTTAAGTTCACTGCTGAAACCTACTGCTCAGGAAAAAAAAAAAAACTGCTTTCAAAATGTTACTGCTCACTGACAATGCACCCTGTTACCCAAGAGCTCTGATGGAGATTTGCAATGAGATTAATGATGTTTTCATGCCTGCTTAACACATCCATTCTGCAGCCCATTGATCAAGGAGTAATTTTGACTTTCAAGTCTTACTATTTAAGAAATACATTTCATAAGATTATAGCTGCCAAAGATTCCTCTGATGGATCTGTGCAAAGCACATTGAAAACCTTCTGGAAAGGATTTACCATTCTAGATGCCATTAGGAACATTTGTAATTCATAAGAGGCCAAAATATCAACATGAACTAGAATTCGGAAGAAGTTGATTCCAACACTCATGGATGACTTTGAGGGGTTCAAGCTTTCAGCAGAAGTAACTGCATATGTGGTAGAAATAGCAAGAGAACTAGAATTAGAAGTGGTGCCTGAAGATGTGGCTAAATTGCTGCAATCTCATGATAAAATTAGTGCTTGAGTGTTGGCGGGGATGCGGAGAAAGGGGAACCCTCCTACACTGTTGGTGGGAATGCAAGCTGGTGCAGCCACTCTGGAAAACTGTATGGAGGTTCCTCAAAAAGTTGAAAATAGAGCTACCATACGATCCAGCAATTGCACTAC
>NW_027882542.1:0-245 GCF_054177405.1 Leptonychotes weddellii | reverse complement strand
CCACTCTTACCATCTTTATTCAACATGGTACTGGAAGTCCTTGCCCCAGCAATTAGACAAGAAAAAAGAAATAGAAGGTATCTAAATTGGAATGGGAGAAGTAGAATTGTCACTATTTTCAGTTGACACAATACTATATAGAGAAAACCCTAAAGTCTCTACCAAAAAAACTATTAAAACTAATAAATTTGTAAAGTCATAGGATACAAAATTACAGAAATTGGTTGCATTTTTATACACTAAAA
>NW_027882541.1:0-245 GCF_054177405.1 Leptonychotes weddellii | reverse complement strand
AGGGGGCTTGATCCCAGGACCCTAGGATCATGACCTGAGCTGAAGGCAGATGCTTAACTGACTGAGCCACCCGGGTGCCCCCAAAATAAAATGTTAAAAAAAAAAAATTCATTTCTGAAGAGTTACTATTTGCACATGGTACCCAGTGGAAAGTTAGTCCTTCCCACCCTGTCCCCCTACTTCTGCAAACCACTTGTTTTCTCTGGAGGCCACTGTTAACCATTTTCTTTCTTTCTTTTTTTTTT
>NW_027882540.1:0-245 GCF_054177405.1 Leptonychotes weddellii | reverse complement strand
CACTTGTTGAATAGCTATATCATACAGCTGAAACTAATATAACATTGTATGTTGACTGGAATTAAAATAAAAACGGGGTGGCTGGGTGATATACGTTGGGGAGGGTATGTGCTATGGTGAGTGCTGTGAATTGTGTAAGACTGTTGAATCACAGACCTGTACCTCTGAAACAAGTAATATATGTTAAAAAAAAAAAAAAAAAGATAGCAGGAAGGGAAAAATGAAGGGGGGAAATCGGAGGGGGA
>NW_027882539.1:0-245 GCF_054177405.1 Leptonychotes weddellii | reverse complement strand
ATCATAAGGTCCTAGAACAATGGACCTATTCAAACAATATTTAAGGGGAGAATGGAATGCATATTAGAATTGTTAGTAAAAAAATATATCAATAGTTTTTGGTAAAGTCAAACCAGATTGTAGCCTGTAGCATTTATTTCTAACGAGTATTTTAAAACAGAACGTCAAAGAGGGAAGTTTGAGAGAAGTAGTAAACCTTTCATGACCAATCTCCACATGGCAAATGGAAAAATGAGCTTCAAAAT
>NW_027882538.1:0-245 GCF_054177405.1 Leptonychotes weddellii | reverse complement strand
CTTCCTTCCTCTCTGTTCTGCCATCTAGAATACAAACTCCATTGGCGCAAACCTTGTTTTACTTCTTGCTGGTGAGGACTTATAACTTACCTGTCACGGAGTAGGCATTCCATAAACACATGTTGATAGAAGCTAATTAGTGCCCATAACTGCCCTAGTTTGTCCAAACCTCATAAGCTTCCCTTCTTTGCTACCTAAGTTTCTGCCTGGCCATCTCTAACACACATATTAGTGTGCATATTAAA
>NW_027882537.1:0-245 GCF_054177405.1 Leptonychotes weddellii | reverse complement strand
CTTCAGCTTATAAGCCACTCTATCACATTTTTCAGGCTTCCACTCAGCATCACAGTCCCTGGTGTGCTTGTCAAAAATGCAGACTCCTGGTGTCCATCCCAGACTGAAAGGAAGGACTGCTGGGTCATCTTTCTCATTTCCACATTCTCCAGGGGATTCTCAGCCTATGAGGATTGTGATTGGTGTGAGTCAGGGCTCCGTAAGTTTGGTGCTGATGTTAGGCTACTGTCAAGTCTTCCTCACTA
>NW_027882536.1:0-245 GCF_054177405.1 Leptonychotes weddellii | reverse complement strand
AGTCCCCGCATTCTCCCGATCTGGCTCGGGACTCCCCAGCCCAGCCTCCCCCGCTGCCGCCGTGCTTTTGCACCCGAGATGCCTACGGGTGCGTTCGGTCATGGAGCCAGGCATGCGGGGTGTACTCAGCGCACCCCACAACCCAACCGCCGCCCTGGGCCTAGGGCAGCCAGCCATCCCGCCTCGCTCAAAGGCAACATGGAGCCTGGGCACCACCAGACACCCTCTTCAGCAGCCCAACCCCG
>NW_027882535.1:0-245 GCF_054177405.1 Leptonychotes weddellii | reverse complement strand
CCTTCATCTTTGACTTATAAAAAGCCTACTTATAAAAATACTTCTGTATTTTTTCATACATATTTTCCTTTCTCTGCTTCTTTCTGGAGAATTTTTTTTCTAATTAATTTTCCAATTCATTAGTTATCTGCTTAGGAATATTGACCTATCTATTGAATTATTACTTTTAGTTGCTATATTTTTCAGTTCTAGAATTCCTATTTGTTTCTTTTTCGAGTCTGGTATGTCTTTTTGTAGTTTCTAGT
>NW_027882534.1:0-245 GCF_054177405.1 Leptonychotes weddellii | reverse complement strand
TTCATCTAGAACTAATGATGTAATGTATGGGGATTAACATAAGAATAAAAAAAAAAAAAGAAGTGAGAATATCAGTTATTCTAGGCATATACGGATACTGGGTAGTAAAAGACAAAGGGTGTGAGGGGAACTATTGGAGCCCTGATAGTGCTATGCTTCTTCATTTTGGGGCTGATTACATAGGTGTTTTATCTCTGTGAAAGTTATAGGCTGTATACCTATGATTAATGTGTTTTTCTGTATGT
>NW_027882533.1:0-245 GCF_054177405.1 Leptonychotes weddellii | reverse complement strand
CAAGAAGCCACGACATCATTCATCCCGGAGGCGTGTTTTGTCCGTATGGCACATGAGACTCTGGACCTACATCTGCACTCAGCGTCAGGACGACACGAGGGGTTTCGAGGGCCACGGCCCCTGCAAGCCTGCCCCCACGCCGTTCCCACTCAGGAGTGGCGGTATTTGGGTTGGACCAGATTAGAAAGACACCCCCCCCATCTTAGTTGTTTCATTTGTACGACAGAAATAACTGTGAGCACAAA
>NW_027882532.1:0-1669 GCF_054177405.1 Leptonychotes weddellii | reverse complement strand
CATGGATACAATCCTTCATTCATTCATGGGCAAACATTCACTGAGTGGCTACTCTAGGCCAGGCTGTGACACACAGGCCCTATCTCTGGGAGCTGGTGGCTGAGAAAAGACAGATGAGACAGAAAGTTACAGGACACGCAATCAAGTGCCCCGTTCAAGTGTGGACAAGGGTGTGACTCATACCACCTGGGGTGGGGAGGACAAGCTCAAAAAGAAGGGAATTGTGGAAGGTAAGCAGAAAACAGGCAGAAAAGCGAGGGGAGAGAATCCTAGGCACAGGAAGCAAGGTGTTCAGAGGCCCAGAGGTATAAGAGGACATGTTTAGGGTGCAGCAAGGAATTCTGTCTGACCAAACCAGCAATGAATAGATGTGGAGTGTCAGGAGTTGCAAACCTATGTGACATAATTTGTAGTTTGAACACTGAGTAAAGAATTTGGATTTTATCCTGAGAACAGATTTCCTATGAAACCTCTGTTTCAGAAGAGAAAGGGTGTTTTAATACCAAAAGAGTATAAAAGGAAAAGACTTCAGAGCTTAAACTTTGAATAAAGTCAACTTTATAGAAAATTCACTATATTACCCTTCTTTTCCACATTTCACCATAGATCAGAGGAACTTTCATCACTGTCTGACAATGCCCCACAGACTGATGTTTGGGGACCACAGCTGAAGGCTAGGGTGTTAGGAGGGTAAGACTTGGTTTTCAGATCTTTCCAGCATGGATGGAGACTGGTTTGAGGATGAGAAACTGAAAGCAGGGGGCCAAGTTAGAGGTCAAGTGAAAAGTCTGTCCTGCCAGGGCAGTGGACTTAGGGCCAAGTGGAGGGTGAGGATGGAGAATGCGCACAGCAATTTGATAGCGGAGCCAGGCCAGGTCTCCTAATTCTAAGTTTAGTGATTTTTCCATCAAAGCACACTATGATTATTATCGTAAAAATGAAACTAATATCCTTGAGTTTCACACATCCACCCGCCCTTTCTCCTGATATATAAAAGAAAGAAGCAGTCTGCATGTAAATAAGGTCTGCTGTTCTTCCTGGCGCTCTGAGATTTGACAAGGCCTCAGTGTCTGAGGAGGCAGATATGTGGGGCTCCTCCCATTCCCAAAACAGAGGGTGCTGTCAGCAGCAGCGGGGCTAGCAGAGTGAGCCCAGGAGATGCTGTGCAGCAGCACCAACCACGGCAGAAGTAGTTGTGCTAGTCTCTCCGCAGGCCAGACCACGGACCAGACCACAGACCACTTATACCTCTCATACTACAAATTATGTCACACAGGTTTGCAACTCCTGACACTCCACATCTATTCATTGCTGGTTTGGTCAGACAGAATTCCTTGCTGCACCCTAAACATGTCCTCTTATACCTCTGGGCCTCTGAACACCTTGCTTCCTGTGCCTAGGATTCTCTCCCCTCGCTTTTCTGCCTGTTTTCTGCTTACCTTCCACAATTCCCTTCTTTTTGAGCTTGTCCTCCCCACCCCAGGTGGTATGAGTCACACCCTTGTCCACACTTGAACGGGGCACTTGATTGCGTGTCCTGTAACTTTCTGTCTCATCTGTCTTTTCTCAGCCACCAGCTCCCAGAGATAGGGCCTGTGTGTCACAGCCTGGCCTAGAGTAGCCACTCAGTGAATGTTTGCCCATGAATGAATGAAGGATTGTATCCATG
>NW_027882531.1:0-13069 GCF_054177405.1 Leptonychotes weddellii | reverse complement strand
TTGGCCTGGTGGTGGGTATTGAGGAGGGCACGTTCTGCATGGAGCACTGGGTGTTGTGCACGAACAATGAATCATGGAACACTTCATCTAGAACTAATGATGTAATGTATGGGGATTAACATAAGAATAAAAAAAAAAAGGTATCTTTTGATGCAAAATCTGAGCAAAAGATGAAAAAGGAAACAAAGGAGAACCTATCACAGAGGATTTGCATCAAAGCTGATATTTCACAAGTTAGAAAAATTAAAGAGAGAAAGAACCTGTTAGTTTGAAATAATCTTTTAGCTGTGGGCAGAAAGTGAGGAAGGGAGTTTTAGGACTATGTGTGCTATCTTGTGAAGAACACTGAGAATAATAGCAATGGGCAGTAAAGATTTCAAAGATACTTATAGTACTCTCTCTTCTGTGTTACATTAGGAGTCTGGGTTTAAAAACTGGTTTTTACTTCATTATTATTTTTCTGTTAGAATGATATTTCTTCAAATGATCACTGACAAAGACAGGGCTACAGAGAGCCCTGTTGAATTAAAACAGAGACCAAAGGAGAACAAACCCAGGTTTTTTATTCAGAGCTTGTTATAGCAAGAAGTCAACCACCATCATTTGCATTTAGCAGAGATTCAAAAGCAGAAAGGGGAGTGGGGAAGCTTAACAGTGGCAAAAAGGGAGGCTTCAGATATGCTCTTATTAGAGGTTGTTTGCTGGGTGAAGCTGGAAGCAGGCTGACTAGAGAGAACATCTTATGTGATTGGTTTGGGAAGCATGTTTATCTTCTTCTGTTTGGCCAGATATTGGAAGAGGGGACAAAAAATGGGAAAGCTCAGAGTCCTTTACCAAGTCCTGACTATTCTGGGCCAAATGATGCAGAGATTGGGTTTGGTTCCATGAGCTGGTTGCTGAAGACATCATGGGTCAGAGTTCTTGTCAAATCGGATTTGGCTGTTGTCATTTAGCCCTGGACTATTCCTTCCCTTTCCCTTCCCCTCCCTCCCTTCCCCTCCCTCCTCTCCCCTCCCCTCCTCCCTCCCTCCCTCCCTCCCTTCCTTCCATCCTTCCTTCCTTCTCTCCCTCCCTCCCATCTAACCATCCATCTCTCTATCAGGCTTATCTAGCTGCCTCTTAATTGCCTAGCTACATTTCAAAACTTGGATTATGAAGTAAGATTTACTAACATGGAATTACTGTCAAATTATCTGATTAAGGTATAATGTGGAGTTCTAAGGATGGGATGATCAGCATAAGCTGAAAAAATAGAGCAATATTTTAAGAGGAGGTAAGACTAATTTTTTTTTCAAAGACACATTGAACACTTACAAAGTAAAGATAACATCTTTAGCCTGGGTGATAAAATGGTCACAGTTGTATTTACCAAAAAGTTCATAGGGCCTAGGAAGGTAGACAAAATTAAAAAAAAAACCAACAAAAAAACAGGAACTCATATATATGTGTGTGTGTGTGTGTGTGTGTGTGTGTGTGTGTATGAATGAAATAATTATTTTAATAGAAGTTTGAACAAATTTCTGTAAAATACAAAGGGGAAGACTACAACTGCTAACCAAAACAGATGGAATGGGCTTCACAGAAATGGGATATGCAGGGCTTTCTAATGATGGGTTGGTGCTTGCTGAATGGACAAGAGAGAAAGGGCAGTCCTTACAGAAGGATACTATCTGCAAAGGTGCTAGAATATTAAGGATCTGGCAGACTTGAGGAATGATTAAAACTGTGATATGGAAAAAGATTCCTCCGCACCAAAGCCTGGGTCAGGATTTTAGAAGTCAGAGCTTCATGCTTGGAAGATGATCTTTGCTCTTTTAGGCACCCAAGATACTTTTTTAGAGCAGAGAATTAATATGATTTGACATTTTTAACTGATAGTTCTAGTAGGAATGTGGGAAGTATACTTGAAGGAAGAGATGTGTTAGCAGTGAGTTAGAAAAGTTTGCAATACTTCAGAAGAGGAATCCGATGAGACTGAACTAAGACATTCCAAAGGGGATGGAGAGGTGAGTCATACATACAGCAAGAGACACTTTCAAGAGAAAATTTGTTGTGAGATCTGGTAATCAAGTAGATGTGCAGGCAGAAAGAGGGATTAAATGTTACTAGTTTATGAGTTCTGATGAATGATGACCAGTACTTAAAACAGGAAATACAAACTGAGAGTAAGCAGATTGTGTGTTGAGGGTGGGCACTGGGGGGATGAATAATGTATTTACTAATTTTGTTCGGATTATGTTTGTGGGGACTTGGGGCATCAGTTTGGAAATGCAGATTTGATATCTGGAAAATACACAGGAACTAGATAATAGCTATTTGGATATTGTGTCATATATTTTGGAGTCAGAGACCTCAAATAAAATTTTTGGATTTATAAGATCATTGATGACATTATCCAGTGTTCCCAGTGGGAGTTGGCTGTGAGATCAGTGTTAGCAAAAGTACAACAATGGGATTAGAAAGCATTTTATCATGAGAGACATAATTAAACAACCCCATGCTTTAGTTTTCTAAAATTAAAAACAAAAAAAGACTGCCCTTCATATTTCCATTATCTGTTCAATTGGAATCAGAAACTTAATCCTCTCAGACTGTATCTACACCTGCAAATTAAGTGAAGGCTGAGCTACATTTCATTCTATTTTTGGCAATTCTCATTTTCCACTCAAATATTAAAAAAATGCAGACACGCTTGCGTACATTCTATTAATTCTTCAATTCATAAATTATCCTTTTGTATACATTCATTCTATTAGTTCCTTAATTCATAAATTACCTTTTGTTTCTAGTGCTCAGCTTATAAACGTTTTCTAGTAAAAATAACGTTCTTGTAATTCCAAGAGAATTACCCTACAAGTATTCTTAAAAAGTGAGATTTGAAAATGCTTGACAAGAAACTTGGCAGTAGACTCTTTGAGATTGCCTCAGGTAAATGCATAATAATCAAATAATAACTTGTCTGCTTCCTACAAATGGAAGAAAGATACATGCAATCATTTTTAATACCTTCCATGTGCCTGATAAGAATCTGTAGCTATTTTATTTTCTAAGCACTCTAATTATCAGCAGGGGAAAAAAGCCAAGAGACACAAGAGCATCAATATGCTTTTTTTTTTTCCTCTCTCTCCTCAGAAATAAAAGTAAATTCAGTGTGTGATAACAACAGCTAGTATTGCCCTTCTCACTTTTATATTAATGACTAGCAATGTAAATGCCTGGGGCATCGCCTTCAGGTTTTGATAGTTGTGAAACCCAGTGCTAAGACTTAACAATGGCAGGAATGGCTTCTCCTGCTCTGTAAAGATTAGTGATATTCTTTAAGATAATGCTGCAGGTACATAGCCAATAGTTTTCTCCAATCTGGATGGATTTTGAAAGAGCCTTTCTCTTGGGACTCATCAATAAAACATCCGATTCAGCTTCATTTTAGAACAATCTTTTAAAGGAGGTAGGTTTAATACAAAATGAAGATTATAATATGAAAGCCAGCAGAAGTACATTTTGCAAATGAAACTGAACAGAATGGGACGGCATAGGGAAGGAAGGTTTCTAGTGATAAATCAAAGTTAGGAAATTATAGCTTTAATTTATCAGATGCATTTTTTTCAAGGGAGATATCAAAACATTTAGATGAGAACACACTTTTTTTAAGTCAAACTTTTGAAATAAATGGCTTTCTTTAAAGCAAATAGACACAGCCACATACTTAAAACCACAGATCCTAAATGTAGACATTAATTGGGTCTAGCTGGATCTAGAAAAAGATAAATATTGATTTATGAAATGAATAAATGAATAAATTGGGTTTAGGTGGGGAATGAGTTATGTATCTAGTTTTGTTCTAAAATGTTGAGCCCTTTGAATGAGTGCAAACATCTATGAACACACACACACACACACACACACTTAAATTTAGAACTTTTCTTTTTTTTAAGATTTTATTTATTTATTTGAGAGAGAGAGAATGAGAGAGAGCATGAGAGGGAAGAGGGTCAGAGGGAGAAGCAGACTCCCTGCTGAGCAGGGAGCCTGATGTGGGACTCGATCCCGGGACTCCAGGATCATGACCTGAGCCGAAGGCAGTCGCTTAACCAACTGAGCCACCCAGGCACCCTAGAACTTTTCTTCTAGGAAGAATGATTAACACTCTCTCCCTTCTTGCAAGAAACTTTAAATAACTTGGTTTCATAATAGGAACTTGTATTATGTAGGACAAATCTCTATGTGTCTAGAGATCTAAACATAGGTTTGTAGTCAGAATACTTGGCAGCATGGGTTTATCCAGTAGCCAGCTAGCAAGCAAGCAAACAACAAAACAACAATAACAAAACAAATTTAGGCCAAGAGAATAATCTATGGAGAAATGATGTTGTTGCTTGGGACAGGTGATAAAATTCCAAATGGGCACTATTAACAAGCAGAATGAGTCTGGAGTGCTGTTAAGATGGTTTTAGGCAAGGGAACAATAAATGCCAAATACTGCCTTGGTGCTCATTAAGTGCAAGACTGCTCTCTTATTAATCAGGGTTTTGCCATTCAGGAAGCTAATAAGTTGTGCTGGACCAAAGGGGCCCTGCTTTTGCCAGCACTGCAGATCCAAGTGGCTTTGGTCCTCTCAGTCTTCAATCTGAATTTTGGAATCTGTGGCTTCAATGAGATGCAAAACTAACGCTTCCCATGTCAATGGAATAACTTTGGAACCACTGTAAAACTGAAGAATATGAGAAGATTTGAAGAGAGAAAGGAAACCAGACTACCCCAAGCTCTGATCACTTTAACCACCTGGAATTCATCATTATTCCGTTCAAAAAAATTAAGCTCCTATGTGCTAAGTACTATTCTAGGCACTGGAATTAGAGCAGTGAAAAACTAAAATAACAACAACAAAAAAAGTACCCCCTCTTATGGAGCTCACATGCTAATTCCTAAAGAAAGGAAAAGATACAAAGAGATCACCTCAGATGGTTAAGACAGCAATAAAGCACAAGCATGGTACAGTGCCAGAGAGGACTGGGTGAGGGCATCATTGCCAGTGACATGGCAGATTTGCAATGCTGACCAATATCTCAATTGTGTTGGAAAAAATGTAAAAATATTTCTAAAGCATATTTTAAAATATTCCAATGTACTAGAAAAAAAGAAAAGAATTTCACAAAGCAAAAATTAAGGAGAGCAGATAGTTATAAAGAAGAACACAGAGTTTGGCTTCTGTCTTGAGGATATTTGTCAAACCCAGTGAATATGAACTTCTGTTTTTCATTGCCTAACTGGACATATGGAAGAAGAAAAAAAGTCAGGTTTGGGCAAGAGGGAGAGGCTAAAAGGAGACTGCTCCACATAAACCCCAAAGGCTAACTTTTAGTGAGTAGGTACCATAAATAAAACTTCCATCCCTAAAATCCCAAAGAGAATTTTCAGTGATGAATTTGGCTGCTGAATAAAAAGGGAAAAATCTTTTCTGAGAATTTATAAATATAACCAGGCTCCTCTATGGCTCTGAAGCCCAAACTCATGCTACCTGAATGGCCTAGGAAAAAAAAAAAAAATCAAGCCAATAATTTGTCGTTAAGTGATCCCTGATATGTGATAAGTGACCCCTGGAAATAGGCAGAAGCAAATCCTCTCATAAAGGGTCCACTTTGAATTCAGTCTTAAAGGGTTTTCATACTTAGAGTGCCAAGAACAGTGAAACTACAGTAAATAGAAAACAAAAACAAAAAACCCAAAAACTGAGGAAGTGATGCTTTATAGATAAAGGTAAGACACACACACACACACACATACACACAGAACCAAACCTAGAAATTACTTAGATATTAACATTGCAGACTCAAAAAACAAGATAATTATTTTTAATATATATTTTAAAAAGAAGCAACTGCAAATATGATTAAAGGTAAAAAACTATACAAGATGACTAGAGGTAACTTTTTTAAAATTAAAAGGAACTTACAAAAAATTAATAAAACTTATAAAAAGCACATAATAATACAAATTTAAAACATAGTAGATTGACAATAACAGTTTAAACCCATTTAATATGTCTGCCTTCAGCTCAGGTCATGATCCCAGGGTCCTGGGATCGAGCCCCACGTCGGGCTCCCTGCTCAGCAAGGGAGTCTGCTTCTCCCACCCCTCTTCCTTTGCCCCTGC
The DNA here is from genome assembly GCF_054177405.1 of Leptonychotes weddellii. Lineage (NCBI taxonomy): Eukaryota > Metazoa > Chordata > Mammalia > Carnivora > Phocidae > Leptonychotes > Leptonychotes weddellii. The sequence continues at coordinate 6,916 of NW_027882531.1, read as the reverse complement.
TCCTGTGCTCTCTCCCTCTCTCTCAAATAAATAAATAAAATCTTAAAAAAATAAACCCATTTAATAAGGGAATAACTTGGGATATAAAATTAAAGAAGTCATCCAGAATGCAACATAGAGAGTATAACATAAATGAAAAAGATGAACAACCAAGACACATAGAGTATACAAGGAGAACATTTAATGTATATCTAGAAGGAGGGGAATGATATAGAAGAATAACTGAGTATTTAATGGCTGAGTTTTCAGACATGACAAATAAAAACAATCAGTAGATTCAGAAAGTCCAAATAATCTCAAAACAGGATTAAAAAAGGATATTTTAAAAAGTTGGCTATACATTTGGCCAAATACCATAAAGGAAATACCAATAAATCTCAGAGGATTGATAGCACATAGATTATGTAGTCTTTTCACTATACAATTTAGTTAGGTGTTAATAGCAAAGATAACCAGCCTAATATATATTTTGAAATTAAGCAATAATCTTCCAATGAACTCCTGTGTAAAAGAAAATAATCACAAAAGGGATTAGACAAGATTACCTTAAATGCACATACTAGTAGTAGTAATGGCTGTATATAATGAGTTAGGCATTCAATCTAAGAAATTAGGGGGTAAGAAAAACTAAATAGGATAAACTAAATAGGATAAACTGACAAAAAAGGCAACAGAGAACAATGAACACCTCATTAAGTTCCTCTGGCTGTATATCTAGGCTCTCAAAAGGTGTCAGTGAAAATGACATTTGCACTACCAGCTATTTCTTTGATAACTCCCTTTATATTCTATTTGAGTTCTGCAAAATTATTTGCATAGTATGATAAAACTTTTTGCCATATTGCATAATTTGTTATTCCTGCCCTGAGGTTTGAGTGTTTTCAGTTGCATGCTTTTGTCATATTTCTTCCAAAATTCAGCTAAACAATTGCACGATCTCTAGTTTCTTTGTAATTACTATTTTCTTACAATGTAGCAGGTACCTTCAATTCTTTAGCCTGAATGGGATCCCTGATTGAGATTTTTGTTTATTAAGCCTTCTGTCCAAAGTAGAAGGAAATGCTCTATTTCAATCATGAATACCTTTCTGTTTTTAGTAAAATTTAAGCTAAACAATGTTGAAATGACCTTCTTTGGTTTTTAAAATTCACCAGGGGTTCCTGGGTGGCTCAGTCAGTTAAGTCTCTAACTCTTGATTTTGGCTCAGGTCTTGATATCTGGATAGTGAGATTGAGCCCCATGTGGGCTCTGAGCTCACTGTGGAGTATGCTTGTCCCTCTCCCTACCTCTTTTCCCCTCCCCATGCTTGCTCATGTGCACTCACTCTCTCTCTCAAATAAATAAATGAATAAATAAAATCTTTTTAAAAAATGAAAAAAAAATTCACCAAACTTTTTCAGTTGCAGGCCTAGATTTGGTTCTATCTTTGCTTTTGTCATTTTCAAATCTTCTAACCACTTCCAGTATCATTTGCAATGATTTGTTTGCTTGTTTTTCACTCCACTTTCATCTCTGTTGGTCAATTCTTTGATTATCTGTATCTGAAAATATCATGCTTACCATGGAGGCAGGAGGTAACACAACTACACACTTTGCTGTCTGTTCACGAACTGAATAACAGATGCTCAATGACTAATCACTAATAGATTAAAAAAAAATGACACAATTATGAAATTATTCACAGTTAATATACTGTGATGACTGAAACTTTAACTGCGTTGCTGGGAAACTTGTATTTCCTAACTAAACCGTAAGAATTTTAATTTATGGATATCAGAATAGTGTAAAGCAAGACTGCTTGAATATCAATAGTGGATATTGAAAAATTCAAAAGCTGGTCCTCTTAAAGAATAATAACATTGACAAAACTCCAGTAATATTGGTAAAGTAGGTAAGAAGGATCACACAAACATGCATATACGGAATAATGGTGACATTATATGGCATAGGTGATAAAAAGATACTAAAAGGATATTATGAAATATTGTAGCCAGAGGTTAATAAGTTGCTACAAAATTATCAAATTTCTGGAAGCTTCACTTCTCAAAAATGAAACCAAAATGAAATAAAAAAGGGTCATGTAATCTTTTAAAAATTGAAAGAGAAGCTTAAAATTTCCTCTAAGTAAAATACTAGACACAAAGAGTTATTCGCTAAATTATAGTGACTATGCAAGGAACAAATTATAAATCTTCCACCAACTAGCCTGGATTAAAAAAGTAGAGGGAACACTTCCCTGTCTCAATTTTTATGAGGTTAGTCTAACAGGGATACCAAAATCTGAGAAGGAAGTACAAGAAAGGAAAACCACACTCCTATCTCACTCAATAAATTAGAGTGAAAATTTTTCAGCAAAATATTGATATGTCAAATTTCACCAAGTATTAATATTGGTAATAAAACCACATTAACAGATTAAAGGAGAAAAGCATTATGATCTTTTCAATCAACAGAGATTAAAATGGATTTGATAAATTTTCTCCATAAAAAAATTTTAAATAAAAAATGGGAAAAACATATTTTAAAACTACCAAAGAAGTATCTTATAGCAAATAGCCTGCTATATCATAAAATACTGACACATTCTTTTCAAATGATGAAGGTAGGGTAGCCTCTCCCATTACCATCATTCAATTCAACATTGTACTGAAAGTCCTAGTGAACACAATAAGGCAAGAAAAAAAAGTATAAAGTTTGAAACAAAGAAACAAAAGTTTAATATATTTGTCTGAATGAAATATGTACAAACAAAATCTATTGACAAATCATTAGAATTAATGAGCTTAGCATGTTGTTGGATACAAAATATTTATTCATTTATCAACTGTATATGTATGTGTGTATATATATATATGTCTCTATATATCCACTATACACACATATATGACAACACAATAAATCATTTTCAAAAATATAATGTATATAATTAAATTATAAACCAGTTAAGAATTAATTTAAAATAATGTGTAATACTTTAAAGAGAAAACTAAAATCTTGTTTACAGATATTTGTTAATAATACTTACATATATTTAGGAAATCACTATGTCCATACATTGGGAACATCAATTCTCACACATTCATATTTAGATTTAATGAAGTTCCAAACAGAAAAATCATGTCTTATTTTATTGGAACTTGACAAACTAATTCTGTAATTTGTATGGAAGAGAAAAAAAAAAATCCATGAAGAGCCAAGGCTATCCTTTAAAAAAATAGGGATGGTGGTGGAAATGCCTCATAAGCAATCATGACAGGGTGATATTGGTACAGAGCTGGGCGATATGATAAATTCAGTCCATAAACTTTTAGAAATTGGATTTATGATAATTGCTATTGTAGATGAGTAAGAAAATGGCACATCAGTTCTTTACTTGAACAAATGGTCCTGAGACAATGACTATTGATTGTTATATGAAAAACAATGAAATTGTACCCTATCTAAAACCATACATAAAAAACATGTCCAGTTGCTTTAAAGAGAAAAAAATAAAAGGCAACTCTTTTGAAAGATGATATAGGAGAAGACTGTTACAATTTTGATTGGGGAATGATTCCTGAAATGAGCCACAAAATGCACAAGCCATAAAGGAAAGACATATTAAACTCATCTAAATTAAAATTTAAAAATTCTGTTCATCAAAAGGCAGACACCAAAGTCTGGCATAATACTGGGCACTGGAGAAATAACCAAATGCTTTTCAAAGCCAAATACATTGAACTGTATCAACGTAGAGCCTGGATGGTTATACTAAGTAAGGGTAGAGGGACAGATGAAAAGTTTGGAAGAGAAATCCAGGCTTATTACAATATCTTTAGAGTTAGATGGACTTGAATTTGAATTTCTGCTCTTAGGTCTGCTCACAGGACAATCAACACAACATTCCTTAACTCTTTAAACCATAGCTGTCAATCAGCCAAATAGAAAGGATATTCCTTACTGTATAGGCTTTCTGTGAAACTGACTGAGGTAATTATAGAGCTGACACACATAGAGTATTTTCTCTGTGCCAGGAACTGCATCTGTATTAATGAACTTAGTCTCTACAATAATGCTATGAAATAAGTGCTAATGTTATTCATGTTTTTCAAATGTGGAAACTGGCTTGACTGAGGTCACACAGCCAGTAAGTGGTAGAGACAAGATTCAAACCCAGGTGATCTGACCATGTCCTAAGCTGCCTTCACATCTCTGTAAATAATTTTTTTTTTGGTAATACACATGGATACTGAAACAGCAGACACAATAAATGACAGTTACTATTATTTTGCAAACAACCCTTCAAAATGTATACTATTGTTCATTTTTATAGCTAAGAAACATAGTTTTAAATTATATAGTTGGGAAGAAAAATTTCTTACCTGATATAATTAAGGAAACACTATATATTTTGCTCACATCTTTCTTTGAGGACTGATAACATTGCAGTAACTTCTTTATGTGTCAATTTTTCCCACTATATACTGTGGGCTTCTCAAGGTCAGAGGTTGTGCCTTACTCACTTTTTCATTCTACATGAGTAACAGAAAGCCAGCATATAACAGATACTTGGTAGATGTGTGATGAATAAATAAATAATCAAGGATTATAGAACGAGCCACCCAGTACTAGTTTGGGAATAACATTTGATTTTTGTGTCAGTCTTGTCTTCTCAGGTTATTCTTGTCTCTCAGGTTATTAAGCCATGCATGTTAATAAAAATGGAGAAAGAATGGAATGTGGACTGAATTGGAACTCATATGGTTTTACTTGCCTGATACATGTGTACATATCTTGGGCACACAGAAGTCATTTGCAATTTCTTACTGAATTCTCAGGATACACATTTGTTTACCTGAAACTAATGCCCAAAAGTATGTGGTTAAATAAAATATTTTAGATACTTGAGATTTCCAATTTCCTGGATTCCTTCAAAATGATTTTACCCACCATGGCATGGGATGTCCAAGTTGACAAAATGTTCTAAATCAAAGTGAAGAGACTACTTAGGAGTTCTGTAAAGAGGTATTTCTCACATCTTACAAAAACCAAATGTTCAAAATGTTGCCTGAAGCCTTATAGTGTGGGGTGCATTATTTTATTTCTCTTAAAAACACTGAAGTGTATATAAGAAAATTTCTACAACTATATAAATAGTGAATGACTTGGAGGAAAGAGAGCCTAAATTCTTTGATTTCACAAAGTTCTTGCATTCGCTCTTGGGGTTTACACTTTCTTTTGTTTTTCTTTCCCCTTTATTTTCTTTTAGTTTTTTCCCTTTTACTTAATTTCTTAGCCAGACGGCAGCTGCAACTTGATATAATTATTTTAATTGTTTGCATGCAATAAAGCTGTTAAAAGCAATTTTAATTTTTAGCAGTAAATAGGTTTTATTGCAAAGTTATATTGTTGCTCATAGCTATCCAATGTAATGGGTACTTAGGAGAGTATTTTAGTCTGGACTGTTATGTCTCCTTATCCACTGTATGCCTACCCAAGTGTTACAATTTTGCCCACAGGATAACAAAAGAAATGCAAATAGGAGCAATTAAAAGATATGAATAATACTGACACCTCTTTATTATCTTCCAGGTACCACTGGAACTGCCCGAGACATTAAATGGTAATGATGCAGTTACAGCTATTTGCCAATCAAAGTGATTCCTGAGGAGGCACAGAGACACTTATTTCCAGGCTTTGAAGGCTATTGACTTCATTATTAGATTTGGAAAATAAAGCAGCCATCAATAGAATTGTCTACATGGTAACTAATGAAGCCAGGCTCCTCCAAGGAATCAGTGCACATGGGCTAACTTTTTATACTAGATAATAGAAATTAAACCTGTCTCCTGTGCTCTTTCATAATGTCAACCTCTTTTTCTTTTTTACCACCTCCTCTCTTTTCTTCCTTCTGTCTTTTTATTAATTCTGTGATTTTCTGTGCCTCACTCCGCTCCTCTTGCTTCCTTTCTCTTTTTGTAGTTGAAGAAAACCCCATTACAGACACACCCTATCTACTACCCTGCAAATGTGGTTCTGCCACAGGGCATTTGACCCCACCACCTGCTTGTACACATTTCAGTTATGAAATGTGGCTTTCTTTACAGTACAGGTTTCTCATTTCTCATTATTCTTTTTTCTTTCTTTAAAGATTTATTTTAGAGAAAGAGAGAGAGAGCATGAGCTGGGGGAGGGGCAGAGAGAGAGAGATAGAGAGAAAGAGACAATCCTTAAACAGATTCCCCACTGAGCATGGAGCCCCACAGGGGGATCAATCCCAAGACCCCAAGATCATGACCTTAGCTGAAATCAAGAGTGGGCTGCGCAACTGACTGAGCTACCCAGGCGCCCCTCTCTTCATTCTTCTTTTTTTTTTTTTTTTAAAGATTTTATTTATTTATTTGACAGATTGACAGCGAGGGAGGGAACACAAACAGCGGGAGTGGGAGAGGGAGAAACAGGCTTCCCACTGAGCAGGGAGCCCGATGCCAGGCTCTATCCCGGGACCCTGGGATCATGACCTGATCCAAAGGCAGTCGCTTAACTACTGAGCCACCCAGGTGCCCCTCTCCTCATTATTCTTATGTCTAAATTTAAGTATGACTTCCTGTCTTCTTTTGCTCTTCCTAATTCCCTCTCTTATCTTTTTAAATCCCTCCCTCTGTATTGATCATGTTTTCCAAAGTCAATTCACTTGAAACCTTCCTTGAAATTCCCAAAGGTAAGATACTGTGTTTGCGGGGGGCGGAGCAAGATGGCGGAGGAGTAGGAGACCTGGATTTCGTCTCCTCTCAGGAATTCAGCTGGATAGGGATCAAACCATTCTGAACACCTACAAACTCAACAGGAGATCGAAGAAAAGAATAGCAACAACTCTCTGAACAGAAAAGCGACCACTTTCTGGAAGGTAGGACGTGCGGAGAAGTGAATCCGAGGC